>NW_021620991.1:2317598-2349006 GCF_004785775.1 Grammomys surdaster | reverse complement strand
GGCAGAGAGGCAGAGAGGCAGAGAGGCAGAGAGGCAGAGAGGCAGAGGCAGGAGGCAGAAGGATCAGGGAGTACAAGGTCACCATGCCCTACTCAGTGAGTTCACAGCCAGCCTGTGCTACACAAGACTGTGTCTCAAACTAAATAAATAAGAGGGAGGGACAAGCTCAGAGTCCAGCATCCCTGTGGCTGGGGCCGCACCACTCAGCGTCCTGTCTTGGTTGAGTAGAGTTTTCGTGTTTGCTGATTAACACACGCACACCGTCTTCTTGGTATCATCCCCAAACCTCCCAGTTTGTCTTAAAACCTCAGATTGGCAGCTGCCGGGTGGGCAGGGAAGGAAGTGAAGTGTGGTGGTTTGGATGAGAAATGCCCTCCTTGGGTGTGTGAACACTTGGTCCCCAACTGGTAGAGCTGCTTGGGGATGCTTAGGTGATGTGATCTTGCTGGAGGAAGCTTGTCACTGGGGATGGCTTGTGATGGATTCATCCTTCTGTGAGCTACTTTTGCTCAAGGTGTTTCACCCCAGCTGCAGAAGCTAATCCAGGACAGCTGTGAAGGGAGAGCAGTAAACACCAACAAAAGGCCTCTGAGTCACTTCACCAAGAAAGGCCCAGGAAGCACTGGTGCTTTGGGGTCAACTGTGACCCCAAAAATCATAAACCGAAGCTCCAACCTCCAGTATGGTACACTTGGAACACAGACGTAATTGAGGAGGGCTGGGGTCATGAGAGTGGGCCTTCACACAGTAGGATTAGGGCTCTTACAGGAAAATTCACTAGAGACCGCCGGCTGCCACCCACAACCCCATCCACACCCAACACCGAGGAAGACAGCCAACTAAGAACCTGGCATCTGGCCTCTCAGGTCCCAAATTATCTGTGCTCTGTTCTTAGACTTCCAAATCTGTGAGGAACCATTGTGGGTGGTTAAGTCCCTAGCCTGTGGCCATTGGTGACAGCAGCCCAAGAGAAAGAACCAGGCGGACTCCTCCCTGGCACACACCCCTTGCAGTGTCTCAGCACCATGCCAGGATAATGGATGTGGTTACCCTTGAGTAAGGGGATCCTTGTCAGGGTTCTACACAGCGCAAAGGCCAGGGAGGGATTTCTGGGGTCCGTCCTAGCTCGGCGGCTTCAGCATCTTCTGTCTCCTCTCCTTTTCCTTCTGGTTCCCCCTATTGGCTTAAGTACAAGAGGGAATCGGGGCCAGTAAATGCCCTTTCTTGCCTGTGAGAACAGTTTATTTAAGCCCAGTGAGTCGAAATGTCAACGCAGACTAACTGAGCTGAAAGGGCAGGAGGACTCTGTATCCAGAGCTCCTAAGATTATGCAGGAGAGGGACAACCCCACCCGCGAGCTCCCATCTGCCCAGAATCGGCAGTAAGGACTCTTAAGGACGCCACGGATACTTCAGCTGCGGTCTTCTAATGAAAAATGAGTTGAATGAGAAGCGGCCCTCCTGACCTGCTAGCTAGAATAAAACCAGAACAAAGCGGTCCTAACAGCAGCCCCTGCTGCAGGCCTGGCGTTGCTTGTTCTGACCTCCTCTTTCTGACCCTAGTGTGCTCAGCGTTCATAATGAGTCCTGCAGACCACAGGAGCTGGAATTCACTGGGGTCTTGCAGACAGGAATCTGTTATCGATTATTGATTATCGGAACCAGGGGGATGGTGTGGTTCCAGCTTGGCCCACATCTGACCCCCTGGCGCGGGCCAGTGGAGCAGGTTTGTCTTGAAAGACAAACAAATGGAGGGTGAGGACAGGAAGAGGAGTCTTGGGGAAAGCTGACTGGTAGCTAATGGGTGCTATAGTATAGCAGACGATACATCTAGGCCAGGGGAGATAGTTCAGTGGATATGGAGTTTGCTTCATAAACACAGGACCGGGGTTTAGATCTTTAGCACACATGTAAAAAGCCAGACATGTCTGTGGAGAGCTGCGATGCACCACGTCCTGAGATGGCGCCGGTTTCCGGTTTCCGCCTTCCGCTAGCGAGTGCTCTCCATGGTAGACAAGTCCTTATTTGGCTAAGCTTGGTGCATCCGGTTGCTTCCACATACGAGTGGCCTATCCGCTTTGCAGACATGGCTTTTAGAGGTTGGCTGGTGTAAAAGTATTTAGCCGTGTGGTGTGGGCCCCGGGGTCAGAAGTTTGTTCAAGGTTCCTGAATAAACTGCTGGAGAAGAGCTCGTGCGTTGCGTCTTCCTTGCTGGTTGAGGGTGGACGCGACACATGTCTATATCTCTAGTGCTGGGGTTGGGAGACAGAGACGGGCACATCCTAGAAACTCACAAGACAGACAGTATGGCTCAGTAGTTCTCAACCTTCCTAAAGTTGTGACCCTTTAATGCAGTTCCTCATGTTGTAGTGACCCACAACGCCAACCATAAAATTATTCCGTTGCTACTTCCCAACTGTGATTTTGATACTGCTGTGAATCATAACGCAAATATCTGATATGCAGGATATCTTATATGTGACTCCTATCGGGGTCATGACCCACAGGTTGAGAACCTCTGGTTTGGCTGAATCAATGAGCTTCAGGTTCAATGGTGAAAGATCCTATCTCCAAAATTAAAGTGGATCGTGGTAGAGGGAGATGCCGGCAGAGACCTCTGCCCCCACATACACTAGAGAGTCAAGCTCATCCACACACAAACAAGCATACACACCATACAAATGCACACGCATCATACACAGGCATATACATACACATGAACAGATACATACAGTCTGATCTGTGTTCTTAGGTCCTTGGGATTCTTTTCAGGTCCTTGGGATTCTTTTCAGGAGACTTAGGTTACCTGAGGCATTGGCCCCGTAGAGGACAGGGAAGAGACGGAGTTCAATCACCAGGGTGTGACAAGGTAATCAGCCACGCCTTTTCGGTAATAAGTAGCATTAAACATCATCACGTGGCGGTTCAACCCACAGACATGTCTGGAGGGTGACTCACAGAGATACAGTGGGGTCATGGTCAGTCTGTGTCACAGTGACAGGGGTCTAGTTCGTTCCTGTGAGAGAGAGTCAGCCCAGGCCACAGTAGGAAGCCCTTTGAGAGGAGGTCATGGCCAGTTGGTCAGTAAACCCCACATCTTAAAGTTCACTTCTCTCTACTCCCATAATCACTGTGGGACTTGAGTCTTCAGTATCTGAAGGAGAGAGGCTGTGCTGCTTCCCTCCTCCCCTCTCCCCTCCCCCATGCATCCTGTGATCCTTCATTTCTCCATCATTAGATGTGTACTGCAGTGCCTGCCTCAGTTCCTTGACTCACAAGCCATAAAGGAGGTGGCAAAAATCCCTTAGTTCAGTCAGTCAGCAGTGTGGAGGCCCGGGGAGACCCCAGAAGCTGGCAGGTGACACAGGACGGTCTTGTGGAGGACAGAGCCCTTGCCCTGCAGGGCCTGGTGGGAGCTATGGCTGATTAGTGTCAGTCAGAATTGTCCCATAGAATCTGGAAGGAGACAGGCTGGCTTCCAAGGATAGAGGACAAAGGAATGTGCCATGGAAAAGCTAGCCGAGGGATGCTGCTCATACAGGAGCTGCCGAGGCGTGTGCTCTGCAGAGAGGACACCAAAGGGAAAAGGACAGAGTGCTGGCTCCATTGACAGCCACTGGCACTCACGGAGCTGCTGTGAAAGCCTGTCCGTGGTTCAGGTCATAGTGACACAGCGGACTGGGAACATGGAGGACCCAGACAACAGTGCTTGCTCTGGAAATCCTGATTGCATGTGTAAGAAGTAAAAAATGGAATGATTCAGTGGCCCTGCTAACCCTAGCTTGCCTAGTGACCAGTAGACAGGACAAGGGTCTACGTCTAAACAACTTTAAAACAAGCAGGACATGATGTATAGCTGAACCCTTGGGGTCCAGACTCACATTCTCATGTTTGTACTGCAGGGTTTTATTGGCTCTACTGCCTCCATCTTTCTTGATACATTTTTAAATGATTTTAAAGAGTGATATCCATGAACACAGAGCACAAGTGTGTATGCATGCATGTACAAATGTATGTACAGATGTACATATATGAATATATGAATGCATGTATGTACTTATGCATGTACAGATGTATGTATGGAAGGATGTATGTATGTATGTACAAATGTATACATGTATGTTATATATGCATGTACTGAAGGATGTATGTAATCCATGTATGTATGCATGTATGGATGTCTGTATGTGTGTGTGTATGCATTCATGTATGTATGTATACATGTACTGATGTATGTATGCATGTATATATGGAAGAATGGGTGTATGTATGGATGCATGTATCTTTAGAAGAATGGGTGTATGTATGTATGTAAGGATGTATGTATACATGTGTGTATATATATACATATGTATGTATGTACTGATTTATGTATGCATGTGTGTACATATACATGCATGCATGCATGCATGTATGTATGTACGTATGGAAGGATTGTGTATGTATGTATGCATGTATGCATGCATGTACTGATGTATCCATGTGTGTATGCATGTATGTATTACATATGTATGCATGTATGCATGTATGAATGCTTATGACTGGGCCTCAGCTTTTGGATGTCAGACATGGGAACCAGGGACTCTCACTCCTGACAACTACCTGATGAACACACAGGGTAGAAACTGAAATGTTGGCATTGGAGTCAGCTGGCTTGTATCCAAGATCTGCTTGAATTTGCTCATCCAGGGTTCCCTTCTCCTTCTGTGTGATGGTGAATCTTGTTGTCAACTTGATAGGATTTAGAGTTTCCATGGAGACAAACCACAGGCATTTCCGTGAGGGGTTTTCTAGATTAGCCTGAAGAGGTAACACCCACGTATGGACACAAATAGGACAACAGCATGCCGTGGGCTGGGGTCCTGACTGTGCAGAAAAGAGCTAGCTGAAACCCCATCTCTCTGCTCCCTGGCTGGGTGCCATGAGGCTGCCCAGCTGCCCCAAGGGTTTGCCACCATGCCTTTCCTTCCTTACATAACCAACCCCCTGAAACCATGAGCCAAAATAAATACTTTCTCCCTTAAGTTGCATCTGTGCCCTAAGAAAGCTCAATTATCTGCTTTCTGTCCGTGTTTAAGTTGGGAAAGTCAGCCAGAGACATGACTCTGGAGCTGAACATTCAGCTGCAGGGGCCGATGAGCCCAGAACTGAAGGTTCACTGAGGACAGAGCCCGGCTGGAACTCCTCCCACCCCTGGCATCAGGCTTAAGGCATCCATCAAGTTTATTGGTTCTCTAGGTCTGCACATCCCTCCCCAGCCCAGCATGTGTCTGTCAAACTGCAAGGTCTTATTTACAGACCTATAAAAGCTGACAGAAGTGGGGTCTATAATAGTCACAGGTGCAGCTGTAACCGCCTTGCGAGCCCACAACCCCCTGTCTGACACATTCTCCCCTGTGGGGCATAGTCTCCTCTTCTTTTTCTAAGGCACCACCTGAGGATTCTCTGAACTAGCACAAGGTGTCCAGTGAGTGAATTTAGCCAATGTTTTCATAGCCAAGGGGAAGGGAACGGCCAGCTCTTTACTATGCCAATAAATTCTGTGTCCGATTTATCTTCCATCAGGCCGACATTAATATTAAAACCCTCCATGAGTCATAAATCTGTCACACACCAAGAAAAGAAGCCCCAGGAAGTCAGAAGAAGCCCTCATTAACAAAGGCAGAATTAGTCCTCGGAGGACCCTCCTTGATGGCCAAACAGACCATTTACAGTCTGGTCGTTGTCATAACGGGCCATGCTGTGTCCATGGGTCAGTGTCTGAATTTCAATTGAACGGTGCTGGGCTGGTAATTACTATCTCGGGCATTCAGGCCACTCAGAGGCTCAGTCATAGGAGAGGAGAAGCCCACAGGAACTGTGGAGGATGCCATCCCTCCTCTCTCTCCACTCAAGAGCCCCAGACTCATCTGAACTTCTGATAGATGCTTGCAACTGTCCATCTCCAAATGCAGGATCATGTCTGGGTGTAATCTGCCTGTAATCCCGGCACTCAGGAAGCTGGCACAGGTGGATCTTGAGTTTGAGGTCAGCCTGGGCTGAAGAAGGAGACCTTTAGAACTTGTCTCAAAACAAAGGGGAGCTCAGCCAATCCTCCTCTTGAGGGACGTAGAAAGAAACCTTCCATAGCTCAGAGCTGCCAAGACATCTTTAGTATTTTTCTTTGGTGTGTTGTCTATGACAATAGATCTTCATGCTTGTTTTTATGGACAAGGTCCCAGCCATCTTCATAGGGAGGTGGCACCTGGTTTAGCTGTGGGACTCACAGTGAAGGTCTCAAGCTATAGCTTTTCAAACAAAAGGTGGCGATGTCCCCTGGAGTGGGCAGTGGTCAGGACAGACCCGGGACCTTTCCTGAGAACAGCTCATACCCGTGCAGGTTGCATCAATGCCACTGTGTGGCAAGATGGAGATTTCTTTTAGGTTGTAAGGGTGGGAATGATCTTGGTTGTTGTTGGGTTTTTCCTGCTTTTTTTTTCAAGCTTGTAACAACCTGAGGATTCTCTGAATTAGCACAAGGTGTCCTGTGGCACCAACTGCTGCCACAGAAACCAAGTCAACTGTTGCTTGGGTCTCAATGTCCCCATTTCCCCTCATGAGCTAAAAATCTGCAAGGTGCTGGGATTTCAGATCTGACACTTTGTGGAGCTGAATAGACCTTAGTCACAAGGGTTAGACTCTCGTAAGTCCATGCCCTCATAAAAGAGACCCCAGAGAGCTGGCTGTCTCCCCTGTTGCATGAGGGCACAATGGGAGAAACCACCAGGAAGAGCCCCCTGCAAGATGCTGGATCTTCTGGAGATTCTGTGTTGACCTTTTACCTCCAGAGCTGTGAGAAATATATTTCTGTTGTTTAGAGCTACTCTACGCCTGACAGCGTGTTAGAGTGCCATAAACCGGCTATGGCAATTTATCATAAAACTCCAAAGCAAACGTTTTCCCCCTTGGGAGAAGCCATGGCAGACCTCTCTGTGTGTATTATCCTCTTGTATATAAATCCCTGTCTGTGGACGTACCCAATAACCATACCCACACGCATTTTATCACCTGCCTTTAAAAAGACCGTACAGGGTAAGCACCTGTGCATACACAGGCACAATCCCCCTTTAACACAGTTCCTGAACCTGGGGAAGCCTCATGAATGTCATTGTGATGTATATGTGTGGGCATGTAGCATGCACCTGTGAAGCTCTGGGTGTTTTTTGGGAGGAGTGATTTTCATCCTTTAGCAGACGCTGGTGAGACATCTCACGAATCTGGCTACTGGACGTGATGTGGAGAGTGTTTGCTTACAGGGTAAAAACAATGAAAAAACTGTTGGTTCCCAGCCAGGGTTAAATATGGGGATGGTTTGTCCACAGGTCAGGGGTGAATAAGTATCTCAAAGAAACCAGAGGAATAGTAAGTGAGGTGTTTCTCGCTTCTGGGACCAGGGCATGACATCTCCTGGGCATTGAAGAGGTCCCTCCAGCACCTGGCAGATAGCACATGAGGTGAGAGGTCAGACAAGAGCAGAAGCACATGCTACAGATAGGATAAGGGTCACCAGAGAGAACAAGAACCCCAGAAATTGTCATGATGCCCTCAGAGTTAAATATGGCTTTATGGTGAGCACCTCAAACTGAGAAATCAAAAAACTTTCTATCTCAAACTGAGTACCTGAGAGTTTTGATGGTGTCATGGTTTACACTAAATGTCCCTGACAGAATCTGGGTTTGAACACCTGGAATCCAGCTGGTAGATGACTTGTACAACCTGGGCTTATGGTCTGAGTGGTAGAAGCTGGTCGTGGGGATTGGCTTTGAAGGGAATACTTACTTCTGATTCCAGCCCAAGCTCTCTGCTTTCTGATCCAGAAAGTATGAGAAGCATCTGCCACATGCTCCACTATCAGGGATTGCTGGCTCCCTCTGCTGTGCCTTCCTACCATATGGGCTGAAATGGTGACCTCACATAAACCCTTCCTCCCTTAAATTGCTTCTGTTTGTGTTACGATCATAAGAAAAGTCACGATCACAATTTGCTTCACTCAACTAACTCTCTGGAGGTGGATGTCCTGCTGAATTGTGTCACCCAGTACATCGCAGGAAAAATGGGACTTTCTCTCACTAGCCCAGGGCTGGATCTGGACACAGGGTCAGCTTTCTATATCTGTTTCCTCTGAGACAAAGCCCCCCACCTCACAAGACATTCCTCTAAGGGGAAGTAAAACATGCTACCCTCCTAGAAGGCTGGTTAAGCTCAGGATATAAGTAACAACAATTCAAAGGGTTCAGGAAGTTCCTGAAACTGACCAGATTCACAAGGCCCCTCCCTTACCTGGCATATTTAAGCAGTAAAGGGATTTACTCATTCTCCAAATGAGAAAAGACATTCTCAGAGCAGTAGAGCTGCCTGGAAGAAACAACAACGGGCAGAGCTACCAGGAAAGCACGCTCTCCAACTTGTGGAGCTGCCTGCAGACTGTGCAGTGTCCTCTGGGGATTCCGGTTCATGAGCCATCACCCATTCTGGGGTGGACTTTGCTAGTAGATGCAGTCTCTGAATCATTTCTGCTCCTCTGAGCATAATCTCACCCATACTTCTGTTAGTAACCCCTCCTCTTTCTTTCACCAAGGTGGACTTTGGTGGTATTTCTACTTACGTCTTGTCTTCTGTTTCTATCTGAGGTGAATACATGTTTGGTGATCTCTTCCCAGAGACGTCAACACCAATGTGCGTTGCACATGGTCACCTAAGCTAACTGTTAGCTCTCAAAACCAGGCCTCTGTTGGTAGAAACAATGGCATGAAGAGGCACAGGGGCAAGCCAAGAGACATCCCTGCAGAGGAGGAAGGAGGCATCTGAGACTGGCAAGTTCAACTGGGAAGTGAATCCCTTATAGTGCAGAGGAATTAAAGGTGAATGTGGTTTTAAAATTGCCCATCTCAGAAGGGGTAGGGTGTAGGAGGAGCTAAGGTGGGAGGAGTAAGGAGAGGAAGAGGAGGAGCTGGGAGAGGAAGAGAAAAAAGGAAGAGGAGGAGCTAGAGAGGGCAGAGATGTAGGAGGATGGAGAACCACACAGGTATGGAGAGCACTTGTGGGGAACAACTTATAAACTTATAATTAGGTTAGCTAATTGGGATACAACTCTCTTTGTACCGGCATCTTGTTATTAATCATTATCAAACATATAAAGCCTTTGATTAATCTATAAGAATTAGAGTCTCATTCTCTTACTGGGCCCACATGGATGGTGGAAGGGTCTGGGCAATGCCCTGCCTTGTGGAGACAGCGTGGAAGATTGGCAGAGCCATCTCTCACGCTGGCATCTAGTGGGTGGCAGGGCTGGTGTTTCTGGAAGGCCGGTTCTAGCTGCAGCGCGCACGTGGCCTCAGGCCGAGAAACATGGTGGCTGGGCTAGGCAGAGCTGCTACAGCTTAGATAGTGGGCCACATTTAAAAGACCAACTTAAAAAATTACCACAACAGTAGGAAACCGAGGACAGAGATAAAATGCAGGAATGGGTTGACTGGTCACTCAGGGAATGAGACCCATCTGTCAATTCAGGGGATGAAAGGTGAAGGCAGGCTAGAGAGAACCATGACCCTGCCTGGAGACAGGAGGTCAGAGCCAGGAGCTACAGGATACACCTAAGACATGATACAGGAGAGATACAGAGGGACAGAGCAGAAAAACAACTACTAACGCCTGCATACCCAGTTGCTGTGGGCATACAAAGGCACGTAGTACTCAGATTCAAGAAATTCAAATCTTGTGCAAATAAACCAAGCATGCTCACATGCGAATACCTTAAATTCCATGTATGTAGAGAGTGTACGCATCCATGCTTACACAGGTGTGGGCATACACTTACCACAACATAGCTGTCCAAGTCACAGGACTGTTGAGGCTTGCACCTTGCTGGGGCAGCGTCTGTATGTCTCTCGGGCCCTTGAGCATCTGGATGGTTCTCCTGTCTCTGCCTCTCACCTTCTTGTGTGCTAGGATCACAGATCCCATCTCTGAATCCAGTTTTTAGATGAGTTTTAATGAACCAAGTTTAGTCTCAGGCTTGTGTGACTAACAACAATTTTACTCACTGAACCATCTTCCTATCTCCTGCCCCCAGTATCTTACACTAAGACCATTAAACCTTCAAGATGAAGAGAAAAGGCAGACAGTCTCTGGATGACACAGACAAGAGGGAGATCTTAGCTTCTATCCGAGGAAAGAGAAATTAATCAGACGTCTATAACAACCACTGCAAATACTGAAAGAAAAATGTCTCATGTAGAGTTAAACTTCCCTTTGGACAGTTTCAGGACAGACTGGCAGGTATGGCTCCGTACCCTGTGGAAACCCTCTTTGAGAGAAGCACTGAAGGACACACCTCAGCAGATAGGAAATTAAACCCCAAAGAAAGTAGTAAGATATAAGAAACAGATGTAATAAAGAAACCTGTACTCCCCCAAGTGACTCAAGACCGCCAACCTGCATTGAAGGTAGAGAAGCATGACAATTCCAGAGAGGTTCTGGGATACTTTTTAGTGGCCAGGCACAGACAACTCAGACTCACCTAAGAAAAGTTGTTTCTCTAGAATCTGAATTAACCTGAGCCTCTGTTAATTCACTTCATTCCAAGGTGGGTGAGGTACTATTCAGCTGCCCGCCTGCACTACCTGCCATGTCCTGTTCTTACCCTCAGTTTTACAATAGCCTCCAAGGGTGTGTGTGTGTGTCTGTGTGTGTGTGTGTGTGTGTGTTTATGTGTGGTGCCTATGCATGTGTGTGGTGTCTATCTCTGTGTGTATATGCTGTCTTTGTGTGTGTCTGGTGTCTTTGTGTGTATGTGGTGTCTTTGTGTGTGTATATGTGGTGTCTTTGAGTGTATGTATGAGGTCTCTTTGTGTGTGTATGTGTGTGGTGTTTTTGTCTGTGTGTGTATGTGGTGTCTTTGTGTGTGTGTTTGTGTGTGTGTGTATATGTGATATCTTTGTGTGTGTGTGTGTATGTGGTGTTTTTGAGTGTGTGTACATTGTATTTTTCTGTGTGTATGTGGTGTCTTTGTGTGTATATGTGGTGTCTTTATGTGTCTTTGTGTGTGTATGTAGTGTCTTTGTGTGTGTGTTGTCTTTTTCCAACCATATTTTTAGTTAGTCCTATGACATTGTAAACATACTAACCTCTCCCCCATATCCTCCCCTCACCACCCTTTCCTCCCTCCTTTCCCTTCCCTCTCCCTGCTCCCTTCCCTCCCTCCCCACCCAGCTCAAGATTCTTGCCATCTCTTGCTTTCCTTCTTTCTCTATCCAATTTGTGTTGCCCAGATAGTCTTGAGAGTGGAGACTACTCCCATATGTGGTAAGATTGCAAGGGGCTGCACCATTTAAAAAAAAAAAAAACAACCCTGACTCTTTCTGTCCCAGCAGCTATCAAATGCTAATAGCATCCCAGTTGGTCACGGGATTGCACGTCCACTTTCCACTCTCTATGCTGGGAATTTGCCTGGCTGGCGTTTGCACACGTCTCCAGCTTGCTGTTATAATCACATGCATCTGCCCTGTTGTGTCTGGAAATCATTTTCTTTGATGTTATCAATCATGGCTCTTACTTCTGTGAAGATCCCTGGGCCTTGGGGTAAGGATGTGATATATATGTCCCATTTGCAGCAGAGTGCTCCACGGTCTTTCATTTTCTGCACATTGGCCAGCTGAGGTCTCTGTGTGAATTGCCATCTACTGCAAAAAGGAGCCACAGCGATGGCAGCTGAGAGATGCTTTGATCTATAGGCATAGCAATAAGTCATTAGGAGTCATTTAATAGTATTTCCATACAGCAAAGTAATAGTCCTGGGTTCTCCCTTAGGCTCTATGACCTTTCTATGGCTATCACTCCTCTTACAGAGAGAGCCTAACGTCTGGGGGAAAGCAGTTGGTTCCTCCCATTCACACCACTGTTAACCAGTAGGCATGTCATGTCAGTCCAGTTGTACCTCTCAAGGTTCACAGATGGCTAATTTATAATTAGTTTTCTCCTCTGCTACTATGCTACTGACTCTTTGCACAGTGTTGTAATTATAAGCAACCAATTGGTATTACAGCCAATGTTGTAATTATAAGCATTAGACATCATACCCATACATCTATGCACAGTGCCTTCCAGCACCATAAATGCTAGCTAGCCAAGGGACGAAGCTTCCAGATGAGTATCAACTTGACTTCCCCATGTTCTGCGACTCAAATTCACGGTGTTTTCAGCAACAGGGTCTTTTTGCCAAGTTCTGGGAGGCAATAAGGAGTATTGACAATAGCTTGTAATGCTCGGAGGTCTTTGTGACCTCATTGATGAGTGATGCAAAAGGGTGAGTCATTCCTGGTATTGGAGTTTTTATTTTCTATCATAGGGTCTCTAGTTGGGGTTACTATGCAAGCTCAAGTTGTCCTCTTCAAAATTATAATCCTTCTGCCTCAGCCCAACCAATGTTGTAATTATAAGCATTAGACATCATACCCATACATCTTTACCTTTCTTGAGGAGGTTTAGTTTCAGAGTGAGAAAAAGCATTGGTGGGATAATAACAGAATCTGAGGCCCTATCAAACTCCGAACCCAGCATGTCTGGGACCAGTAGCTTCCTTGTTGAGTGACACTATCCCTGGGTGGGGGGACATGAATGCCTGTCTCCGGCCACTTCTGCCCAAGTTCATCTGCTAGCTTTCTCTGGCCTGACCATGGCATAAGCCTGGAGCTCCTGCAGCACTGGCAAGTATCTACTGAGCACCGAGAGAACAGTGTGCTTGGCCCCATAGATGAGTTGAGAAACACAAATATAAAAGCAGATGCAGATGCAAATGCTGCACCTTGAAATGTACACTGGCTGGGGAAGAGATGCTGGAATTAGGTCAGCCCCTAGGCAGGAGGGAGGAGGGTGAGAGAGGCTGCAGCAGGGCGGGATTTCATCTATGTGTTAGGAGATTTTCATGGACTCAAGTGTGGCCCCAAATTCATACATAATCCATAACTTCCATGTGACATGTGAGGAAACACATCTGTATGGAGGAAAGCAAGTGGTGACTACTGGTTGCTGAGAGGGGGCTCATTTTCCTTAGTGGCGTAGCCCCTGCCAAGTTCCCCACAGTCCAGTAAGTGACCTCTCAGCCACAATCATGCAAACAGTACTAATGAAATCCAATTGCATAAAATGAAAGTCATGGAAACAGAAGAGGGACTAGTTGGGGAAAAGAAGAGAGCCAGAAAAAGTAAGGCAGGGGCAGTAACAAAGGAATAGACACTGTAGCAAAAGGGTAAGGCAGGGGCAGTAACAAGGGAGTATACACTGTAGCAAAAGGGTAAGGTGGGACAGTAACAAGGGAGTATACATTGTAGCAAAAGGGTAAGGCGGGGAAGTAACAAGGGAGTATACACTGTAGCAAAAGGGTAAGGCAGGGGCAGTAATGAGGGAGTATACACTGTAGCACAAAGTCAGGAACAGTAACAAGGGAGTATACATTGTAGCAAAGGGGCAAGGCAGGGACAGTAACAAGGGAGTATACATTGTAGCGAGAGGGTAAGGCAGGGACAGTAACAAGGGAATATATACTATAACTGTGTATGACATTGTACAAAAGGGTTAAAAGTGAAAAAAATTGAAATCAATTTTTAATATTAGAACATAAAAGGGAGCATCTGGGGTAGAAGAAGTCACTGGCCAATCCAAAATGACTGTGTCCTTGTAAGAGGAGATGAGAAGCAGACATCCAGAGGATAGTGTTATGAGGACACACGAGAAGAGGAAAAAGGCCTGGGAGGAGTCAGTCTGCAGTAACATCCATCTCCCACAGGGCTCTGAGAGAAAAATTTCCCACCCATCATTCTAACATCAGCACCACAGCCTGCAAACTAACTTGCTGCAGATTCACAAGGTAGAGCCCAGCAGACAGCACAGCTCCTGTGCACTTTCTCCTTCCAGTAGAGCTGGTCTGAGTCCTTGAAAGCCCCCGATTGCTTATGCAGTTTGGAAGAAAGGGCCTTGTGCATCTGGTCAGTTTCAGGGACTTCCTGAGACTTAAAGAACTTCTATGATGGTTTGTATATGCTTGAGCCAGGGAGTGGCACTATCAGAATGTGTGGCCTTGTTGGAGTAGGTGTGTCACTGTGAGTGTGGCCTTTAATACCCTAGTCCTAGCTGCCTGGAAGTGAGTATTCTGCAAGAAGCCTTCAGATGAAGATGTAGAACTCTCAGCTCTGGTGCACCATGCCTGCCTGGATGCTGCCATGCTCCTGCCTTGATGATAATGGACTGAACCTCAGAACCTATAAGCCAACCCCAATTAAATGTCCTTTATAAGACTTGCATTGATCATGGTGTCTGTTCACAGCAGTAAAACCCCAACTAAGACACCTTCCTCCTCCAGGACAGAATATTTTTAGCTCTGAGGAAATTGCTACTAAACACCCCCTTATTCTGGAGAAATCTATCAAGTGTCAAAAGGAACCAAGATGTCCATGCCTCAATGGGAGAAAGAAGAGAGGAAACAATGATTTCTTATTCCAGTGTCTCCTTGAAAATGTGTCCTAAGAAAGCCCAACACTTCCCAGGGAGGGGGGTGTGATCAGGAGCCTGGAGAGAATGCCAGATGAAGGACCATGAGGGGTGGAACCCCTCCCACCAGAGTCACCGTGGCTCCTTAAGCTGCTCCATCCTTGCTTCCATGGAGGGATGGGACTTGGGTTTTCAGGCAGCCTCATACTTAGTGATCCCAGCCCTGCTCACTCTCTATGATGCCATGAACGGCTCTTACATCTCCCTGGCAGTGCCTCAGCCATGATGCCTCCAGATGGAGAGGGCAAAAGTGTCTCTGGGAGGGAAGTACCTGTACTGTGTCCACGGCTGTCCAAGAGGGCAAAGACTTCCGGCCACGCACAGGGCTCACACTGCCTGTAACTGCCCGGCATGCGTATCTTTCCCTCTCTCAACTCTGCGGCGAGTGATGTGAGCTCAGAGCCCTCCCTGCTTCCCCTCCCCCAACCCCTCCCCGCATGCCCTCCCCACACCCCTTCACAGTGGCGTCTTGGCTGTGTTTTACAGCCATAGGGAAGGTAAGGTGATGGAGGCCTTTGAAAACTGTCTGAAGCCAGGAGCTGAAGCACAAATTATCATTATTACTGACACTGCTGCTAATCCTCCCATGAGGGGGTGTGTGCCAGGGGCCCTGGACAGAGAACAGAACTCACAGGTGTGATTAGCTAAATTTAGCCCAGGACACAAAAGGCTGAGGCTTTGAGCCTCGCCCAGCTTTGACAGAGGATGAGCTGCACCGCTGTGTATCTTTTGATTTCCTTCCCTCGGAGGCCTAAGGAGTCGCAAGAGAATTACTTTGAGACAAGGATCTTCAATGTTTGCATGACACACAGTTCCATAGGCTGTAAAATCATGCTTTGGTAAATTTCCTTTGAAATACGGTGCTTTGATTTAAGGGAGAGGAGAGTTTTTATGCCTTGCTAGTTCAAGGCAAAAGCAGAAAGGCCTTGTTGTGTGACTTCTCGGTGGGGACTGACCACGGTCCCTGCTCCCATTCCTTGACCCCTAAAACCTCTGCTTTGCAGAACACACAGAGACCATAGGAGACTTAAAGACAGGTCGGGTGGGGCTGCCAAAACACAAGGTGACCATCCTTACTACATAAACAACTCATTGTCCCTGCTCAGGCTGCTGGCAGGATCGGATCCCTAAAGGCCCTCTCTTCCCTGTGTCCTGATCCATTCTTATAAGGACTCCAGTCACACAGGCTCAGGGTCAAATGACCTCATTTGACCTTGGTAACTTCACTTCTTCAAGTACAGTATCTCCAAAAACACGTTGCCGTCCTTGGGTCCTGGCGGGTCAGAGCTTCAGAAAATGGATTTGGTAGGGGGAGCACACCTGGTGTGCTTAGACACCCAAGCCCCAGTTCTGGGCTCTGAGGAGTGGCTTGTTGGACGCTGAGGGGCAGCTGACTAGAAACATGATGGGCTCTTGGCTTAGCTCCGTGTCTTTGCTACTTCCCATGGCTGTCAAACCCTCTAGGAGCTCACTGTGATGGGAACTGCCCTTATGTGGGTTGTGCAGGTGAAGGGGTATGGCTGGGCTCTGGAGCCACACCCACTCCTTAGGAGGGCAAAGGTATAGGTGGGAGGGGAAGCCCATTCGTGAAAGAGCCCCGCTAAGAAGTAAGGTGGCTCTTACTGAGTTCTTAGCAGTGGACAATAAGCTTCCGTTGGCAAAGAAATCAGCCAGTGATCCCGAGACATTGAAAGAAAGGTGACTGAGGCACTGTGACATTTCCTGCCTCTTAGATCAAGAGTCTGTTCGAAGTGCGTGTGTGGAAGCACATGAACAGGCATGTATGCATGTGCACGCATGTTCACACATGTTTACACATGGGTACATCACCTTGCATGGGCCTATATGCATACCTGTGGTGTGTGTGCACCTGAACTGTCTCCTGAACACATCTCAGCTGTACTCATCTTTCAGAGCACCCGGTTCTGACAGCCCGGCAACCTACTTCCTGCAGGCAGACAACACAGAGAAGCATTAAAATGTAATGCCAACGACACTCTTTGATGAACGCTCCCCATTGAGCCGGGAGCACCAGGGTGGAAGTTCAGGAGGCATCGGTAGGAAAGCCTGGTCAGTTATCCCAACTAACCCGTCAGCTCCACTCAGCCAATTATGCTCGTTTTTAAAGGAAGAGGCAACAACGTAAGTTTCTGTGGTCTCGGTTTTGATCATTTTTTTTTCACCGTTAACAGGCAGGGTCATTTGTCCTATAATTAAGACTCTCACAGCCAACAAGACTCTACTATTAAATTTAACTATCACTGATGGCCAAACACTGGGCTCTCTCTCCCCACCGCCCACCGGCGGGTTCTCGTCCTCTACGGCAGCAGTTCAAGTGTGGTGTTCTGGTTCCTTCTGCCTCATTAAACTCCGAGTCCTTATAAATCATGGCTTTTGCAAACTGCTGGAGGAAGAAAGGGGGCCAGGTGGGGCTTCTGGCAACCTGGGGGAAGTGACCAAAGGTAGCCCGTTGTTTACAGGCAAAGTAACACATTTAGATTCTGATAAGCAACCAGTCACTTCTCTAAGTGCTATGGGGTACTGGCTCAACAAGCCCATTAGAGGTTTTACATTTTTATTACTTGAAAATGTGTTTGCTACAGGTAATCTAGCAGCTGTCCTCAGAGTGAGCCAGCAAGCTGTAGATGTTGGCTGCTGACCCTGATGGTTGAGGAGCAGGGACCCGCACAGCGCCTAAAGGAGGGACCGTTATAAATACGGATGTTACAGCTTAGGTAGAATGGAGGCTCAGACGAATCACCCTTCAGAAGAGGTTTATTAGGAGTGTTGCAGAGTCATGGCCACAGGCAGCTGGGATCCAGCACTGAATGGGGAGAGAGCCTACAGGTCCAGAAGAGCTTCATTAAGAGAAAAGTCATCACAGCGTGATGTGTGTCCCGAAGGGAGAGACAAGCTCTTTACCTCCAGAATATTAAGAGTTGGCATACCATGCATAGATAGGCTGACAGGGTCCTTAAGGGAGAAACAGGCCGGTCATTCAGTTGTAAAGAACAAAAGTGTCGGGGTGGGGGAGTGGGTATTGTTCTTATAGGTTTTCAAGTTCAGGGGAGTAAACTTCATACCACGTGACCTGGCCCACATGCTAGAATCCAGGAAGGTACTGATAAAGACTCACTGTAACTCAAAACTGCCTTGGATCTGGGCTGGAGCAGGGCAAACCTTTAGCTGCAGGGTGGAAGGAGGGGTGCTCACCTTGGCTGGAGCTTCCAGCTAGCTGCATGTATCGCTTATCAAGTCTAGAGAGAGATGCTGGCTTCAAAGGGTCATGGCCTGACTTCTGGAGCAGTAGGAAAAGATGGAAGAAAGAAGAGAGAGGGAGAGAGGGGGAGAGAGAGAGAGACAGAGAGAGAGAGACAGAGAGAGACAGAGAGAGACAGAGAGGAAGGAAGAGGAAAAAGAATGAGAAGGAAGAGGAAGACCAGGAGGAGGAAAAGGGGGAAGAGGAGGAGGAGGGGGAGGAAAGACTTTAACATACTGAAGATCATGTCACAGATCACTGTCCCAGGAAAAGAGTCAAGTCAGCTTGCCTTTCTAGCGCAGTAAAACTGGAGAATCATATGTCAATCATTGTAAGTTAGATACCACCCACGTTCCTCTCTCTTTTTGCTCCAGCAGCTGACCCTCAGCCTCTGTGTGACCTCCACACATTGCCTCTGTCTCCTTAGAACTCTTCTGAGAGCTTGCTCCTCCTGGGCTCACCACATCCTCACTGCTGGAGGTGGGCTGAAAGCACACAGGAGAAGGGAAGACAGCCCTGCAGTCACCCCCAGGGGCAAGTTCTCTACCCAGAGCCAGTTAACACAGTTTGTACAAAAGGTCAGCCTTCCAAGGACAGAGGCGCAGCACCAGGCCGCGGCTCCAAGTTGGAGAGTGAAGAGAAAGAAAATGGGTACTGAGGAATACCTCTGGACAGGGCATCATGGGAGAAGAGACCAGTCACCTGAAAATCACCACAGAGCATCCATGTCTTCACCTCAAGAGGGAGTAATAGTGTCACCTCAAAGGGCTGTTTGATGCTTAAATAAGATTCTGCCGAGGGAACAGCCAGTACAGGATGTGGGTGGTGCGTCGTGAGGAATCAACAGAGACTTTTCTTCAGCCTGGATGCCAGCAGACACTAATGGGAGGAAGAAACAGCCAGAAACTTAGCTCTCAGACTCAGGGGCCCCATCATGGGTCTAGGAGTCCCCCCTAGAACTCTGGACTCTCGATTCAGAGACCCTACGATCAGATAGAGCTGCGTGTCAACTGTGTTTTCGACTACCGTGCTAAACTTTGAGTTCGTGAAGACAGCATTTACATTCTGTGACAAAACCCTCACCAAAGCATAAATCTTTATTATGCGGAGCTGGGAGGATGTACCACGTTTTTGAGTTTTAAATCAGGTAATGAGGTGCAGAGTCGGATACCTGCGATCTGTGCTCCCTTCCCAGCAATGAAAAAAAAAAGTCTAAAATATTACTACACTTAAACAGCCTCTCTGGAAACTCAGAGTCTGCTGGCACATGGCTGCTCATTACAGGGAACTCCAAACTGCTGCCTGTCGTCAGCTAAGATGAGACATCTGAAAGCCACCGGGATAAGTCCCAGAACTGTCAGAGAGTGGGGGGCTTGATATTGACATCTTCTCAGGCATAACTGATTTAGTCCTCGCTGATTGGAGAGTCCTTTTAAGTGTCCAAAACCCCGCCTCTGCTCTGCCACTCAAGTAAGAGTGCCTTTGCACTGCCAGAAAAGTCATGTGGATTAACGAGGGTATGGTTATGAGTCTCCAGCAGGCTGGTGGGAGGAGGGTGCTTGTGTGCCCATTACCTTGGCATAAAGACTGACACTACGAACAACTTCTAAAAGCAGAGTCAAAAGAGATGCCTGCCAGCATCCTTGCCACTGTACTGTGACTGCTCTCAGGCACCCTGGACTATGTCTTTCTCAGCCACACTCTGCCTGGAAGAACTCCCAGGTCCCTGTTGAAGATCTTCTGTGAGTGTGTGCCTTTTAGAAGTTCACCATGTACCAACAGGAGAAGCGGAGGCTGAAGTCTGTCAGTATTGTCTGTCTGTCATCTGTCTGTCTGTCTGTCTGTGCCATTCACCAGAAAGAAGGTCCACAGTGATGGAAGGGTCATGAGGCTCCTTGATCCTCTAGGATGGGTGCTGCTATGCAGCCCTTGTCTCCTGGGAGGAAGAGAGAAGCTTAAGACTCAAGCACTGAGTGTCTTAGTTTGGTTTCTGCTGCTGTGATAAAATGTCCCAGCAAAAGCAAGTTCAGGAAGGAAGGGTTTATTCAGCTCACAGTTCAAGGGTGCACAGTCCTTCAGGGCAGGAGCACATAGCAGCAGGGGCAGGAAGCAGAGAGTCACTGTATCCATTGTCAGGGAGGAGAGAGGGGATGTTGGTCTCTCTCTCTCTGTCTCTGTCTCTGTCTGTCTCTGTTTCTGTCTCTCTCTCTGTCTCTCTCTCTGTCTCTGTCTCTCTCAAAAGTTGAGCCTTTATAAGAGAATAAGTTTTAAGAAAACGTTTGAAACATGTCACCCTAGCTGACCAATCACCATCAGCATCTCCTGTCTCCTCTGAACCTGTGTCCAAGTCTTTCCACCGTGACCTCCACACCACCCTTGGCAGTCAGGAGTCCACCTTTCTCTGGGAATCATGTGGTAGTCTGTGTGTGTGTGTGAGCATGCATGTGGAATGTATGTGTGTATATGCATGCATATGTATGTATGTGCATGTGTGTATGTGTACGTGTGTGTGTTAGGTATGGGTGTAGTGTATGTGTGTATATGCATGCGTATGCATTGTGTATGTGAATATGTGGTGTGGTCTATATGCATGCATATGTATGCATGTGCATGTGTGTATGTGTACATGTGTGTGATATGTGTGTAGTGTGTGTGTGTGTATGCATGCATATGTGTATGCATTGTGTATGTGAATATGTGGGGGTGTGTGTGTACATGTGTGCATGTGGAGGCCGAAGGTCAGCCTCAGACTGTTTCTTGGGTTTCTTGGCTTCCTTGTTTACATCTTCTGCCTGTGTAGACTTTAGGACTGTAGTCTCTGGTCAATACGTTCCAGCAGATTTTTTTACTCAAGATAAACTACCTTGCTGGGAGCTGCTCCCTAGAGACGCTACAACTTGGAGCTGCAGCATGAACACCCATGAAGCATGTGGGGTAGGGCTCTGCTGACCAGCTTGGAGCATGTTGGCTTTCAGTAGCAGGGGAGCTCTGTGGGCTTCTTGCCGTCCACATGCCCAGGGAAGCTCAGAGGCATCATGGCAGCTCTGCCCTCCTGATTTTCAAACCAGGCCTCTGCCAACATGATGAACTTCCCTCCATCAGGCGAAACGTGGGCAGATTTTTCCCTGAGATGTTGACTCTCTGCTTCCAAATGGCTTCGAGCTGTTCTAGATGGGGAAACTCACGGAAGCAGAGAGCAGAGGCGACGTTCCGAAGAGAGCTGTCTTTCTTTTTGACAACTGTTGCGGCCAAGTGAAGGCAGCTGCACTTATCTTTGCCTCCAGGGAATGGGAGGGAGAAAAGGCCTCCGACAACTGATGCCTTTGGTTTTCCCAACCAGAGGCAGAGGCCCCATCTAGACACAGGGAATGAATTTACAGGGATTATTTGTCCAGATGGGGAAAGAAGGGTGGAATCAGGAGATGGCACAGTTGCCCTCCTGGAGCCCTGTGCTTGGGGGAGGGACATCTCTTCTTGTTTTAAATGTACTTTCTTTTTTTTTTAATGTTTTTTTTTTTTGTTTTTTTTAGAGACAGGGTTTCTCTGTGTAGTCCTCACTGTCCTGGAACTCACTCTGTAGACCAGGCTGGCCTCGAACTCAGAAATCCGCCTGCCTCTGCCACCCAAGTGCTGGGATTAAAGGAGTGCGCCACCACCGCCCGGCTTAAATGTACTTTCGCAAGGGTAAATTGTCCATGGGTGTCAATCACTTCACTACTACGCTGGGCTTTAGAAAGCATTCCTCCACAGGCCTTTCTTGGGTATCCCACAAGAGGATCCCACGGATAGTATATTCTGTGCTGGAAACTAAGCATTTGCCCATCCACCCCTGGGCACATCAGCACATTCAAAGGCTTTGTAAGTCCACTAGTTCAAAGAAGTCCCATCAGCCCAATGACTGCCAAAAGGCCAGACCCCTGAATTTCTCCACACTCTTTGTGCCTCTGAGAAGCCGTGAAGCTCGTCTTCTGAAAAAGAGTCTCTACTGGACAGAAGCTAGCTGGGCTCTAGAACCCCATGGCCTATCTGTGCACTTCCTTATGGGCTTCAGTTCTAGCAAGTACTTTGATGAGTCAGTTAATACTCCTCACAACAGATCTGACCCCTATCCTCAGCCACTGATGAGGAAGGATTCCCCCAGCTTGTCTTTCAGCAAAAACCCATTTAGCTTTAGGTCACAGTTTCCAGAACCCTCTTGACTTTGAGGTTTGTTTCCAGCCATTTTCTTCCTACATCTGCCTGCCTGTGGATCGTGAGGTCTCACTTGCCCCACAGTGCTTGCAATTGAGCTTGAGATCCAACACACACACATACACACACACACACACACACACACTTCCACTCTGAGCCTGTTCCTATCTCCCCAACCCTAACACTTGTCTCAGAGCTTCTTTAGGTAGGTTATCCCCACTCTCCTCCTTTGAGAAGATCAAAAGGAAGACCGGGCTAAGCTGAGTTTTCCTTTTAAGAGAACTAGGGCCCTGGAACACTTCTTAACCCCGTTGAGCCTATATATCCAGGCAGTCCATGGCACAGGGGCGCAGCAGCAGTGCAGCTTCTCCTATTGCGGCTGGCCCACAGCATCCTTCCCTGAGTGGTCCAGGAGCTCAGAGAGAAGCTCCAACTCCCTTGACTCTGTCACTCTCCTCTGGTTTGTCCTGGTTGTGTTTTATAAACAAACCACGTTCTTGCTAGCCTCAGTTCACCCAGAAAAATTACATTGTGCAAAGCAGGGGGTTCCAGGTTCTTGCCCCTGAGCTGTTGTTGAAAAAAAAAAGGAACTGGGGCAGAGAGTTCTGTTGAAAAATCATGGAACCCTTTTGGGAAATTGGTGAAGAGTAGCATCTTATCTGGTCCCCACTACATCCCTGCTAGTGAGCCCGGCAATGACAGAGAACCAAGGACATTCACCACAATCTGGAACAGTCAGGAGTGCCCACCTGTTATATAATGATCCTCCAAATTTAGCATTCCCTCCTAGAGGGAGGCTCCAAAGATTCAGGAAGTAAAGGAACCAAACAAGTCTAAGAAAGTAAAAGAAACATGCAAGTCTCAGGAAGTGAATGAAACTCACAAGTCTCAGGAAATTCCTGAAAGTTACAAGACTCAGGTGGCCCTGTCCAAGATTATATAAATTGTAACAATTGCTGGGGAGAGAAGACTCTCCCACCAGCTCACTTGCAGGCAGCTCCAGGGCTTGGGGGTGTTTTTTCAGTGATACAGCTGCCTTTAAGTCATCCATGCACCTGTAAGTAACCCTTTATGCTTACTCTTGTCTGTAAATAAATTCACTCATTCACTAAATTAGAATTAGACTTAACTGTCTCTTTAGCCTGTCATTGTTCTTGATATGGGTAAACAGACATGTATCTCCCCTGGAAAAGTCACACAGCATCACCCAAGGACTAGGATTCTTGAGTCATGTCTGTCACCACTTTCCAGTCACCCAGGAAGCACAGACACTCTGATAAGGCCTCTCAGGGTATCAATAGGAAGGCCTTCTGCAGGTTCAGGCAGGCTCTTGTAGGATCTTAAATCCCCTGCAGAATGGAGTCAGTAAGACCATAATAACCCAGGGACATTTCCCAGAAATGGCTCTCTGAAACTAGCTGCAGCATGCTACTAATAAAGAGAGCAGTCTACAAAGCGCTATCAGTTCTAATTGATAATTGGATTTTTGTGTGTGTGCGTTGCCGTAAGTAAAGTTAAGCTTCAGATATTGTATTTAAATTTCTACTTTAAATGTCTGAGGAAGCCCAGCCAGGCTCTTTCATTAGAAACAAGGAGACAGAGGGAGAGACAGAGATAGAAAGAGGAGAGGGATGGAGAGGGGGAGGTTTGCATAATATCCACTGGAGATAAGACCAGAGGGCAGTGCACCATCCAGGCTTTTGCATCCCAGGCTCTGGGAACCTTTCGTTTCCCTGGGCTCCTCTGAATCACAGCTCTAACTTGAACTGACACTTGCTTGGTACTCTAGCCTCTAAATGTTGGCCAAGCTATGTCCTGTCTGTGGGGCAGGCTCGAGCTGGCACCTCTGCGTTTTGGTGTGTGGATTGAGAAGCGTCTTCTTCTGGAATATGTCACTGATGGTCATCCGAGTGTGCTTCCTGCAAGTGAGCACAGGTTCGGAATCACTGTCCCTAGCCCACAGAGGTCTGAAGGCCCTGGGCTGGGAGGGAGGCTCAGTGAGCAGAGCTGGATGATGAGGTGCTGGCTGTGACTGAATGACAGTGCGGCTGACTGTCAGAACCTGTCCGAATTGACAAGCCTTGTGGAGAAGCCAGCAGCTGCCCTCCTCCTTGCAGCAGGGGCAGGCCCAGGGTGCTTATCTTTCTCTTGCAGACCAGGAATGGGGGGTAATGCAGAGCAGGTCACTGGATAGGATGCCTGCAGCAGGATTCAGCCTCCATCTTCTGCCTCCTTGTATGGTACAGTCTCCATTCGTGAGGCTATACCAGCAAGACTCAGTTCACCATGAGATATCCTTACCAAAACTCAGGATGGAACCAGTCCAGTGTCTGGATGTGGCCATTCTAGGGAACATCTTACTCAAAGTTGACTCTGATGAGGGAGTCCTCAGCAGTACGCCTAAGCTCATAGCCTGGCTGGGAGGGCCTGAAGGAAGTAAGGGCAGAACCCTAAGTGTGCACAGATGAGCTGTAAATAGATACATTGTGGTCGCCATCTTGGCATGGCTGCTGCTGTGTGAGCACGCTCTCCCTCAGGGCTGTGAGCGTGTGTGCATGCAGGTGCACGTGTGTGCACATGTGGGAGTCTGCGTGGGTGTGTGTGTGCACGCACGAGTGCATGTGCACTCAAGTGTGCATGTGTGTGTATGTGAGTGTACATGTGTGTGCATGTGCATGAGTGTGCACGTGTGTGGGTACAGGTATAGTATGCACATGTGTGTGCACACATGCATGTGCATGAGTATGTGCACATGTGCATGTGTTTATGTGCATGCATGTGTGCATGTGTGTATGCATGTACAGGCACATACATGTAGATGTATGCATGTGTGTGCATGTGGTGAGAGTTAATAGATATGCACATATACATGTCATAAGGAGCAGCTGCATGGTAGGTGTTATGTGCATCAATACGTGTTATGAGGAGTTTGAGGTGTGGGGATTGTGTGGTGAGTGTGTGCATATGCAAATTGTGTTACATATTTGCAAGTACATTTGGAAAGTATGTGAACATGAGCAATGAGGAGTTGCATATGTGTGTAGCGTGGAGAAGTATGTGATGAGGATCTCGTACATGCATGCATGATTGTAATGTGGTGAGTGTGTACACGTGTATAGTTGGGGGCCTGTGGGGTGTATGTGTGCATGTGTGTGATACGAGACAGTTTTGTGAGGACGTATGGAGGAAATCTGGTGAGTGTGGTGGGGATTTGTGTGTATGGGTGCAGTGTGAAATTCTGTATGTAACAAGAAGTGGGACAGAGGGAAGGAGTGATGGGAATTATGTCATGGGCATGCACACATGCTTAGGGTAGAGTAATTGTATGTGTTCTGCATGTGTACAGCCATGTGTGGGTTAGAAGATGTATGTGAGTGTGTATCTGGAAAGATGGAGGTACAGACACAGTGCCTGTGATGGTTAATCTTCATTGTTAATTTGAATTACCCTCGTGTGTGTCCAGGAGGGTATTTATAGAAAGAAGGTGGACAGGAGGGGGAGGATGCCCCTGAATGTTGGAAGCATCTTTCCACAAGCTGAGGTCCCGAGTGGATGGAAAGAGAAACCAGCTGGGCAGCAGCAGCAGCAACAGCAACATCTGTCTCTCTTGTCTTCCTCACTACAGTGGAACCAGCAGCCTCCCCACCATGACAGACTGTGTGCCCCTAAACCATGAGACACGACAAACCTCCTCTCTTGAGTTGCCTTTGTCAGATGTTTTGTCAGAACGACCAGAAGAGTAACTAACAGTAACAAAGTAACTAAGTAACTCAGTAACTAAGGCTGACTGATTGTAGGGGGAGGATGCCCGGAATGTTGGGAAATGCTTTCCCTGCATCACCAGTGCCAGCCACGGGCCTGAGCTTAGAGGAGTGTCTGCTGACTGTGACAGGAGCTTGGTCGTGTCAGCGTGTGGAGGGTCTGCAGAGAGGAAGCATGATGTCTTATCCAGGCAGCTCACCGCAGTCTAGCATCTCCGGTCAGACAGAGAATGCAAACGCCAGCCACACCGATCCTCATCATCCCCCGCCCCGTTCCAGCAGAACCATGCATTCCGTAGATTTGCCAAATTGCTACAAATCAACTCATAATCACTTCTGTTTGCATTCCCAATTATGGGGGACGTGAATTTTCCCTAGTAAACAATCCATCAGCTCCGAGTTCCCTGGAGGAACATTGCTGAGTTCCGATATCACCTCCAGATAGACACCGGCCAGGGCAGGAGAGGAGTGGGCTGTGCCCTGCTAGACTGAGAGCCTCTCTGTGGAGCCAGCCTCAGACACTGGCAGCGTAAGCACAGGCCTGCACTCTCTCTCTGTTCTCTTTGCTACTTTGACATCTAAACGCAGAAAGAAGTGACATCCCAAGTGTGCAGATGACACCAAGATCACATCCTACTGAATCTCCTAGTCATCCCTGCCCCCTACCCCCTGCCCCCTGCCCTCCTGTGTTTTCTCCAGCCTGACTGACAGCACTCTTCAGGATGCGCTGATGGTTTTATTCAACACTGGCTCCTTGGGGTTAAGAAGCACCACAGTCTAGATGCAAAGCTAACAGAAAAATGGTCACAGCTCTGGAGGCCAAAAAGCCAAGGTCGGGGACAAAGAGAGTCCGCCCCATGTCTCTATTACCTTCAAGCGTCTTTTGGCTTGTCAGATCTTGCTTTACCTTGGGTCTGATATCCAGTAGATTGCTTTCCTACAAGGACCCTGGAGGTCCTCTGTGCCCAGATGTAACCCTGTAATCTGACTTCCGAGGCTCCCATGGTGTCCTAGTTAAGGGTTTCTACTGCTGTGAGGAAACACAGTGACCAAAAGTAAGTTAGGAGGAAAGGGTTGAATGTGTCTTACACGTCACGCTGTGGTCCATCACTGAAGGAAGTCAGGACAGGAACTCAAGCAGGGCAGGAACCTGGAGGCAGGAGCTGATGCAGAAGCCATGGAGGATGCTGCTTACTGGCTTGCTTCCCCTGGCTTGCTCAGCTTGCTTTCTTATAGAATCCAGGACCACCAGCCCAGGGATGGCACCACCCACCATGGGCTGGGCCCTTCCTCACCGATCACTAAGTAAGAAAATGTCCTGCAGCAGGATCTTAAGGTGGCGATTTCTCAGTTGAGGTTCCCCCTTTCAGATGACTCTAGCTTACCTCAAGTTGATGTAAGAGTGTCCAGGAGACACGACTGTACCATCCTGTGCCCACTGTGTGGCATTCTGCCTGCTGAGAATGACCTGGATGCTACAGGGTGGGAGCCACCGTCCAATAGTTCCAAGTCTACTTCTGGAAGATTCCCAGGGCTGGCTGTTTTACCAAACGCATATCCACAATCTGATTGTTTTGTCTATAGACAGGGATACAACCCTAGTTAAGATATCCCAGAGGTGGGTCTGGGCACGCGGTCTGTTTAAGTCAATGTGTTGTCTGAATAGTTCCCCTGCTCCTAAGACTTCAGGGCCCACTTCCCTATCCCCTTTTATAACACAGGTGTGTGTGCATGTATGTTTGTGTATGTATGTGCAGGCATGTTTGTGTATGCATGTGCAGGCATGTTTGTGTATGTGTAGGCATGTTTGTGGGTCACATCTGTGTGCATGGTGGTCAGAAAACGCCCCTGGTGTCATCATCAGAACCACTTGACCTCCTTTGAGCCTGAATGTCTCATTGGCCTGGAGCTCATCAATCAGGTTAGACTGGCCAGTGAGCCCCAGGGATCATGTGTTTCTGGCTCTCAGCACAGGTGTCACCCTCACATGCCCCCGTGCTCAGAATTCTTAAGTAAATTCTTGAGATGAGTCTCAGGTCTTTGCTGTTACTTTACCCAACTGAACCCTTCTATCTTTGGTCTCCTTTATTAGAGACAGACAGTCTGTAGTCCCCCGCCAAGAGCCCCCTAAGCCAGGTTCCTCTTCTCTGTGCCCTTGGAAGCCTCTTGCGGGTCAGCACACTGCAAAACCCCAAGGAACCCCAACCTTGGACAGTCCTCCCTCTCTGAACCCCGTGGGTAGGCATCGGCTCTGTCCCCAGGATTGGCAGAGGCTTCTACAAGGCAGAAACTGGGAGAGTGCCTGTCAATCCTGGGAAATCTCCTCCCACACCCTTCATTTCTTTGAGTCACACCCCACCCTCTGCCCTGTAGGATACGGCCCGACGGATGCACATGACAGGACAGGTGACCCCAGCAGCAGCTCCTCAGAGTCATGTTCCTGTCACACTAACGAGGGAGAGAAATATGTATGTGGCGGAAGGCCTGCTAATGGTGCCCCTGGAGCAGCTGCTGTAAATGGACCTGCTTGCTTCTGCTTATTCTATTTACTCAAAAGGAAAAAAAAAATCCTCCTTAAAAAATTAAGATTTGGAGGGAATTTGTCAAAAGGCCATTACCTGCCGACATTCCGCCGGCCGCCTCTCTGGGCGTACTTGTGCATAATGAATCAGCAGCGTGGCTCTCACAGTCCCAGCATAAAAGTTAAAACCCGTTTTACGGTGCGCCGTACTTTATGCTCCGGCATCACTGTCAGGCTGGTTTCGAGGGAGACAGGTATTTGCATGTGGTACCAAGCTGGAGTTTCCATAGCAACAGGCTTTCCTCCTGTCTCTCGCTGAACTCCTAGAACTAGCTTCATCTCACTCTCATGCTCACCCAAAACATTGTGGGTAAGAGACTCTGAGTGGCTACGGGAGCCTTCCAGGAACTGAGGCTGCTCCATTCCCAGGCTTGTCTGTAGATATGGCCACGTGAGCTGCTGATCAATCTCTGGCAGCAACAGCAGCATGACATCATCTTCACAACCAATATCACTACTGTCACCACCAGCACCACCATCACCAGCACCACCACCATCACCATCATCACCACCATCACCATCATCATCATCACCATCACCACCATCCTCATCAGTGTGACCATCAGTACCAGAAATACCACCACCACAGATGTTCTACAGTCACAGATTTGAACTAAGCAAAGAACGAGGCCAAGAAAGGAAGAAGAGACAAAAAACAGAAAGGGGGAAGAAACGGGCCCTGGCTCCTTCCCCTGCGAGACAAAGGGAGAGCCGCCTTCACTTTATTGTTTCATTTTCTTCCGAGTAACCAGGAGCCGCCTTCTCTTCCTTTCCCCTCTAGTGACCTGGCCTCCTGGGCTGCTGGAGAGAGCACCTCAGGAAGGGGTGAGCTGGTTTCACAGGGGTAGACACTGGGGCAGTTCTTTCCTGAAAACGACAGTATTGGACCGATGGTGAGAAGAGAAGAATGTGGCCCGAGCCTCACATTTTGGGTGTGCCAACGAGACATGGCCCCCAGGATAGATAGGGGTTCCTAGAAGTCAATCCTCCATACCCCAGGCCAGTCAGAGACGCCCAATGGCCCAGCTTGGTCACGGAGGCTTCCAACCATGAGGCTTTACGCCTGGACAGGGGTGGCAAGCTTTAACCAGCCTCGGACACAGACGGGTTCTGCTCTAGCGCGCTGGGACCTCCGTTCCAGGACACGTTAGAACGAGGAAAGAGCAAACGGGAGAGAGAACTGGGGAAATTTCTCTCCAATCTTGGGAGGAAATGGCCGGGAAGAAATGTGATTTAGGAACGCTGCTGTGCTGAACCTCAGCAGCCGTGAGCCGATCCCGGTGACTGCTGGGAGCTTTTCGGTGAGCAGAGGGTGATGAGGGCGGGCGCAGTGGCAAGTGAGGCGGATGGGGTCATCAGTCACAAGTGAGGAGATGCATCCGAGGGAGTGAAGAGAAGCCCCTCCCCTCGCAAACGTACTGACAGCAACAGCCTCCTAGCAAGGAGGCTGTGTCCGTGCCTGTGCCTCTAACTCAAGAGGAGACAAGTCCCGCGTTTCAAAAGGTGCCGCTGGCACCTCGGCTTCGTCTCCTCTCTGTGGCAAGGAGGTGGTTTGGGATTTGGTCAAGTGCAGAGGTCATGAGGAAGCCATGGCGGAGTGATTGAAAACATGGACGCCAGGGTCCCTGGGCTCAGGCCCCGGCTCTGCTGACCACTGCGCGAGGCCGAAGACACTCGTCCACCTGTGCTTCTCTCTCAGGAAAGCCAAGATGATGTTGGTATTGGAGTATCCTCCGAGAGATGCAGGTGATTGGCTGAGACAGGCATCGGGACCATTCTGTATGGGACTCTGGATAGAGCCAGTTCCCTTCCTGTGACCCTCAAAGGAAATGGTAGAACATACTGGGAGCGTGGTGCTTATGCACGGTGGAACTGCCTGACCTGTTGCTTCCACAGCCGAGGTGGGGCACACATAGGAGAGTCCATCCTCCTCCAACATGGCTCCTGAGTCTTGAGGACAGGCTTACAGAGGATCTTGGGCTTCTGCGGGCCTTGACCGCCTCTTCAGTAGCATAGCCACTTTCTATCCTCTGAGAAGTATTCTGCCTCACTGGCTAGTTATAGACCTGGCCCAGTCCCAGGGGGCACATGCGCACAGTGTGTCTGCACCTCACAGCCCAGCAGTGTGGAGTACAGAGCTGGTGTCTTAGTGAGGGTTTTACTGCTGTGAAGAGACACCATGACCAAGACAACTCTTATAAAGGACAACATTACATTGGGGCTGGCTTATACATTCAGAGATTCAGTCCGTTATCATCAAGGCAGGAACATGACAGCATCCAGGCAGACATGGTACAGGAGGAGCTGAGAGTTCTACATCTTCATCTGAAGGCTGCTAGCAGAAGACTGGCTTCCAGGCAGCTAGGATGAGGGTCTTAAAGCCCACACCCACAATGCCACACCTACTACAACAAGGCCACACCTAATAGTGTCACTTTCTGGTCCAAGCATATAGAAACTATCACATTCCACTCCCTGACCCCCATAGGCTTATTCAAATACATGAGTCTACAGGGCCACACCTAAACATAGCATAATGCAAAATACATTTAGTTCAACTTTCGAAGTCCCCATAGTCTATAGCAGTCTCAACAATGTTAAAAGTCCAAAGTTCAAAGTCTCTTCTGAGATTCATCCAATCACTTAACTGTAATCCCCAAAGCAAGACAGGAAACCAGCTGGGCAGACTCCAAACTCTGCATCTCCATGGCTGATGTCAAAGTGGCCTTCAGATTTTCAGATCCTTTTTCATCTTTGTTGACTACAACAGCAGGGCTCACAGTGTGTCTGCACCTCACAGTCCAGCAGTGTGGAGTACAGAGTTGGGCTCACAGTGTGTCTGCACCTCAAAGCCCAGCAATGTGGAGTACAGAGCTGAGGCTCACAGTGTGTCTGCACCTCACAGCCCAGCAGTGTGGAGTACAGAGCTGAGGCTCACAGTGTGTCTGCACCTCACAGCCCAGCAGGGTGGAGTGCAGAGCTGAGGTTCACAGTGTGTCTGCACCTCACAGCCCAGCAGTGTGGATTACAGAGC
>NW_021620991.1:2241525-2317588 GCF_004785775.1 Grammomys surdaster | reverse complement strand
TACAGAGCTGAGGCTCACAGTGTGTCTGCACCTCACAGCCCAGCAGTGTGGAGTACAGAGCTGAGGCTCACAGTGTGTCTGCACCTCACAGCCCAGCAGTGTGGATTACAGAGCTGAGGCTCACAGTGTGTCTGCACCTCACAGCCCAGCAGTGTGGAGTACAGAGTTGGGCTCACAGTGTGTCTGCACCTCACAGCCCAGCAGGGTGGAGTACAGAGCTGGGCTCACAGTGTGTCTGCACCTCACAGCCCAGCAGTGTGGAGTAGAGAGTTGGGCTCACAGTGTGTCTGCACCTCACAGCCCAGCAGGGCAGAGTACAGAGCTGAGGCTCACAGTGTGTCCACTCCACCTGCTTCTACTCAGTGTCCTCACCTCTGCTCTGCAGAGCATCTATGGGAGCTGAACCCCAGAAGCCAGAATGCAAGCCAGGACAAAGGTTATCACTGAGCCAACCCTTGGCTGCCTAGTGTGCACTGAGAACACGGAAGCAGCTGACTTCCTCAAGATTTTGAAGAGCTGACAGAAACTCCTCCAAAAAAAGTTTTTTTTTCTGTCATTTATCAGCATCTTTAAGCCTAAGACATCTTTCATCCACTTCCGGTGATGGTCAGATTTATGGACAGTTTGGCTAAAAAGTGATACCAACTGATTCACCCACAGTAATTCATCCTGCTAATCTGGATACTACAAGGGTGTGTGTGGCACATCTCACTAGAATCACTTGAATCTAACTTGGACAGATTATCCTTAGTGTGCTGGTTGGGTGTTTTTGTTTGTTTGTTGTCAGCTTGACACAAGCTAGAGTCATCTTGGAAGAGGAAACCTCAGCTGAGGAAGTGCCTCCATCAGATTGGCCTGTGGGTAAGTCTGATGGCACAGAGTAATGATTAACAGGTTGATGTCTGAGTCCACTGTGGGCGGTGCCACTCCTAGGCGGGTGGTCCTGGGTACTGTAAGAAAGTAAGCTGAGCAAGCCATGAAGAGCAAACCTAGAAGGAAGAAGCTCCACCTGGGGACAGCCCCCTGCCTGAGTTTCCAGCGTGACCTCCCTGACGGCACCTACCCATTTCCCAGTGACTACTCTAGAAGTTATAGAAGCAATCCTTTGAAAATTCTCTTAAGAGCCTGTGAATCTGTGTCTTTATTCCTCACATCTGTCTATATTTGTAGATATGAATCTGTCCTTGTAGATGTGTCTACAGCTGCAGAGATTCATCTCTCCAAACTAAGAAATGCAGCTATCCGTCTGGCTGTGCAGTAGATATAAAGACACATGGCTGGAGATCGGGCTGTAGACGCATAGATGTTACTGAAGATACGGGAAGATCTATCTATCCGTTTACTGTCTCCATCCATCTCTATACCGGATGATATAGGGGCTGGGAGAGAGAGCATCTATATCCCTGTCTCTGCCTCTGTACCACTTAAACCTGGACGTAAAAGGACTGTGTCAAGGAAGGCCCATAGGCACGGAGGAGTGTCGTGGGCACAGAGGGGGCTTGGAGCACCATAGAGATCCCTCTGTTCTCTGATGGATCCTCCATGACCAAACACCGTCAGCAAGCTTCCCATATCTGGAAGTTCAGAAGGCCCCCCCTCCCCAGAGAGCCTCAAGGCTCCTGTATTCTCAGGGTGAACTTACCCAGGCTTCAGAAGAAGTCAGATCTCTGATGACATTCTGAGTCATCTCTGGATCCACCCATGACTGTGACACACCCAGGTGACACACTGCTCCAGATAGAGCTGACTAAGCTTCCCTACTGTGGATGAGCTCCTCAGACCTGTGACTGGCTAGTGTCAAGGTACTTACTCAGGAACAAGTCCTAGCTCAGTATTGTCCTGAGGAGAAAGCCACCTGGAGTGTGTTTGCAAGAACTCCTTAATCGGAGCCTGGGTGGGGGGAGAGGGGTGCCTGATTGCCAGCAGTCTGTGAACCCCACAGGCATGAGTTCCTTCTGTATCATCTTACATCTGAAAGGCTCCTGTTTCTCCCTGGCAATCCATTTGGCTAAGAAGGGATTAGAATGCAGGGTGGTCATTACCTTACCGGTCTCTTGGTGTGTTATGCTGCCACTAAGTGACAGAGAGAGAGAGGGAGAGCATCAGAGCACCGTCAGCCTCCAGCCCCCAGGCAGCAATGGACTGGCTGTGAAGCAGGCATCTGCTTGATCAATCACAGCATGCGGCTGACAACAGAGATGGAATGCCACTCCTCAGAGACTTGGTGGCTCACAAGAGTGTTCATCTGGCAGAGGGTAGAGGCTGTGGCACCCTGTTCTGGCCCGGCTGACTCCCCAGGAAAGACTTTGTCTCATAGTGTCTGGTGAGCCTGGCTTAATGAGCTCTGAGCTCACACTGCATTATGTAACTCAGCCAATTGGTTCACCAGGAAATGAGCGTAAGGCCCTGCTGCCGAGGCCCGGCGAAACACTGTCTATTTTCAAAATGTTGGAGTGGCGTTTTTGGTATTTTCTTTTCAACTGACAGGAAATGAAGGTCAGAAAACGGGACATCTGTCTGGGAATGAGAACATGACGGGGTGATTGTAACCGCCTTCTTTGCCTGGGATTGCAGCTGGGAACACTTTGTGGCCTACCGCTGTCAGGGAGCATCTGGATGTAACAGACATGCTGGGAGGAAATATGGAACCCCGTAGCCTACAGATAGTTTTACTGGAAATATATAACTTGACCCTCACAGCCATCCTTTTGGCGAGGATGGGTGCTATGGAGATAGCTCGCTCACTTGGGCAGAGTCCCACTGACATCTACATGAGCTGACCTTTGATGGACTCCCTGCTTACAGTGTGGAAGCCAAGGCTTGGTGTTTAACCTGAGCCACTAAGACATGCTGGGACCAGACATAGAAGCATCTGGAGGGGATACACTGCAGGAAGAGCGGGACATGGACCTGCCCTGGGATACTCTGGATCCCTGGCACTGAAAGTCACTGGGGAGTCCTGGTTGAAGAAGTTCCCAGGTGTCAGAGGCCTGAGGCTCACGTTCTGAGGCTTCTGTTAAGAAGGACTCTGGGGTCTTCTGTCAGAGCCGTTCTTGGGAACTTGGAAATGGTTCATATGGCTTGTTTAGGGGCAGACATCCTCTCCTTGCATTTGAAGCCCTCAGTGGGACAGACTTTCAAGTTAATTTGTAATTAAGTTCAGAACAGGAGTCAGCTTTCAGCTCACCTGCCATGGTCAGGACATAAAAGAGGAGATCTGTGTGTGGCCCAGCACCTGGAAAGACAGAAGCTGCCATTTGAATGAATGAATGAGTGAATGAATGATAGATGGATGAATGAATGAATGAGTGATGGATGAATGAATGATGGATGGATGGATGAATGATGGATGGATGAATGAATGATGGATGGATGAATGAATGATGGATGGATGAATGAATTAATGATGGATGGATGAGTGAATGAATGAATACGTCAAGATTACTCCTAACTGGAGTTTTGAGATGTGTGAAATTCTGTACCCTCAGACCTTACCCACCTTGTGGTGTTTCTAGTTTTTTATCTGGCCACACACTTCACCTCCGATATCCCCACAAGACGACATGCACCCCATCTCTGTATTCCCACAGCTCAGGGAAGCGAGGTCAGGCTTCTCTTTCACTGATTGCGAGAAAGAACACCAGAGAAGTTGTATAGCCTCCCTCCCTGGCTGGCTGACATCAGGACCAGAGCCACGTCCTGACTTCTCAAGTCACCCAGGTCAAAGTTCACGCTGCCACCCAGGTCAGGGCAAAGGTGAGGCAGCAGACATTGAAGGCTTCAGCCTCTGGCATGGGCAATCCCTGAGCCTAGAGTAGTGTACTGGCTCTTGTGCTGGGTCCTGGTAGAGCACACGGGATACAGAAATCAGCGTGGGTAATGTCTCTGGCATGGAATGTTGGGAGCATGAAGCTGTGTTTGTAACTGGGTAACACAGAGGTGTGCATGGCCTTTGGGTTCCCTTTGGAGGGCTCTGCCCTGACAGAGGACTGAGGGTCGGCTTTTCATGTGAGCATACTGAGCTGATGCCAGCCAGTCCCAGAAATAACAGAGAAGCAGGAGGAAGGCAGCCAGATATCAGGCCCCATCCCTCTCACGCTGTAACAAATAAACTCTCTGAGAGCACACAACGAACCCGGCTCTGTCCTCTTCCCTCTGTGTGCAGGTGACCTGCTCAACTCAGGAGTCCAGCTTCCATGACAGCTGTGGATACTTCTCTGGCCCCTCTGACTCAGGGTAGACAGGGTCTCAGCCAATGTCTTCTGGGCTCATGCTGTGTCATCTGCTCCTCTCCGCTGGCTCTAATCTCCTTAAGCTTCTGGAAGCCACATGGCGGTACCAGCCCTTTCTATAAATGAATTTTGGAAGGTTTAGCACAATGGCCTCCTGCACCAGAACCACATGCAGACCGGTCAAACTACTCAGTTGATCTCACACGCAGAGTGACACACTCCAGGGACCAAGGAACGACGTAAAGCTGGAATTCTAGGAAAGATGCTTCTTATTCTCTCTCCTTTCACAATGAAAGGCTGTGGAGCCCTGAGCTGTCTCATGCCCCTGCCTGTGTGCTGGGGAGCTGCAGAGCTCTGCCGGGGCTGACAGAGGAAGGCAGAGCTAAGCCCAGAGTGTGTGCAAGCCCTTTAGCTTCTCTCAGTTACAGTTCTGCCTTCAACTCCGTTCATCCCAAAGTCTGCCACTGCGTGAGCCAATAAATTCCTATTTTTGCTTCAGACAGTTTGTGTCAAGTTTTGTGGCTTACAAGAGAAAAATCTGTAGTGGATCCAGTCTTCTCTCACTTTCTACAACTTGCATCAGGCGGGGAATCTACAGACAAAGTGCCATTTTCAGAAAACCAACAGAAACACCATAAACATAACGAAGAAGCAGCGGCCGCCTAACACCGGAGTTGTCACACAGCCGGAGCCAAGCAGCACAGCACCAGGCCTGCATGTAGGGGGGTGTGCTGTGCCCCTGCCTCGGCGGTCTACATTGGGTCACACCAGCTCATGCGGCAGGATATGGGTTGTCTCTCCATATCCTGCTCCCTCACTGAAGTCTGTGGCTTCACGTGCCTCGTCTGCCAGAGCTGGGGCCAGAAAAAATTAGCTCGATATATTTTAGAAACTCGCTCTCTGACTTCAGCAGGAATTTAAAAACTAAGAAATGAGGCAGGCTGCCTGGGAAGCTGGCAGCCGTGTCTACCTCTGCTCTTCAGTACTATTTATTTATTTATTTATTTATTTATTTATTTATTTATTTAGTCTGCTGGGGACAAGGATAAGGGGACACACTGCAGATGTCAGTTCTCTCCTTTCACCAACTGGATCCCAGGTCTTAAGGACTCAGATGTGGCAGCAAGGACCTTTACTGACTGGGCCCTCTCACTGGCCCTTTTTTTATTTGTGTGTGCTCATGTGCATGCACATGCATGTGCACACTCTCGAGTGTGTCTGTGCATGTGTGTGCATGTGAGTGTATGTGCATGTATGTGTTTGTGTGTATGTGTGTGTGTGAGTGTGTGCATGTGAGTGTACGTGCACATATGTGTTTATGTGCATGCATGTGTGTGAGTGTGTGCATATGCACACTCTCAAGTGTGTGTCTATCTCCGTGGGAGTGTATGTGCATGTGTATATCTGTGCATGTGTGTGTGAGTGTGTGCATGTGTGTATGTGACCCTTGACTGTATGTCTATTCCTTTGTGCCTGTGTGTGTGTGTACATGAGAGTGTATGTTTATGTGAGTGTCTATGTGTGTGTACGTACATGCATGTGTGTGTGTGTGAGCGTGTGTGTGTACATATGCTTGTAAGAGCCAGCTCTCTCTTACTCTCTCTACTTTGTGGGCCTCCAGGGTCTCTGGGAATCAAACAACTTAGAACACCAGGCTTGGCAGCAAGTGCCTTTTACTAGCTGAACCATCTTGCCAGCCTGCTAAAAAAACTTTGTGTATACTTATGGTATAGGCCTACATAAATCAGTTGTGCACGTGCTGCAGAGTACATGAAGGTCAGAGAACCACCCTCAGGAGTCGCTACTCTCTTCCCACCAATGAATTCCAGGATGAAATTGAACATAGGTCATCTGGTTTGTGCAGTAAGGACATTCACCAGTTAAGCCAGTTCACTGGTCACATGAGCTCCGGTTTTTATAAAGAGTGGGTATCATACTTGAAGACTGACATTTTCTTTCACAATTTATTTTCTTTTTATTTATGTGTTGGGATGGTATGTGCGTGAGGCTGGAAGAAGGTATCAGGTCCCCTGGAGCAGAAGTTAGAGGTGGTTTGTAAGCTAACCAACATGGGTGTTGGGAACTAAACTCTGGTCCTCTGGAAGAGCAGCCAGTGTTACTAACTCCAGAGCCATGCCTCCAGCCCTAGGACCAGCCTCTGTAAGTGTGATGTGAGGGAAAGCCTGGGGGTTGGGGGGGGGAGCTGCAGCTGCAGCTGCAGGGATCCAGACCCTCAGGACTTGCTGGGTCTCAGCTCAGTCCTGCTTATGTACAGCCCTGACAGCACTGTGCCATCTGAACGGTTCTGTCCCCAGCTGATTAATGTTTTAGAATTTCCCCCCACCATCAACACGGATGAGTTGATTAGTGAATTAAAAATTTCCCTCTCCTTTCGGCAACCACTAAATCACATTTGCTTTAATTCATTGATTTAAATTAGGGATGGTTGCCCTCCGACAAGTCTCCATCTCACGGGGGGGGTGGGGAGGAGGTAGGGGGGAATCATTTGAAAAGTTATTTATCTTAATATCAATTAAGACTGGCTAATTAGACCTAACTTTAGCAGTTGGGCACATGGAACTTGAAGAGATTCGAGTCCCTGATTAGTGTTTGGGATTTGGGAAGAGTTCGGGGCTGCGGGAGAAGGAAGCACAAGGAGATAGGATATTTGGGGTGCCCCTGTGTCCCGTGCTGATTCAAAAGAGTGTAGGGACCGGCTTCTCCTTCCTGCCCTTCTCTGCCTCTGCATGGAGTCAGTACACTTCCCTTCTGGGTGCTATGCACAAGGGAAAGATACAGCTGCAATCTATCAGGCACACCGGGTGTCATTCTGAGGACTTCATAGACAATACCAGCTTTGAGGCTTTCCAGGAGTCATTCTTCCCGATGGTGGAGGAAGACCACACCAAATCTAGCCAGTCCACGGCTCCATGAGGTTAGCGTCCCCCTCTGTGGAGCGAGGGCCAGAGTTAAGGTCACAGAAGAGGAACCCAGTTCTATCGCTAAGAAAATTCAGGGCTAAGACAAGGATGGTCAAGTTTAGTGGCGTGGCATTTCATGCTTCTTCAAACTGTAAGAAAGGCCCTTACCCCAGAGTGCAAGCTGCAGAAACTCATGTGGCCATAGTATCTGACGGCTGGGCCAAGTCCATGTGCTGTGAGTCTTTGATTGGGCTTATGGGAGGTCTGTGTTACCGGAACTGTGGGCATGGTACTTGAGAGGTAGTTTCCAGGGCCTGCTGCTAATCCCGTGGTCTCTCCAGCCTTCTGTAAGTGCTTCCTGGAGGCCAGCATGGTGCTAAGGTAGCCAGTTCTGCTCTTGATTGCTCTCAGCCTCAGTGGGCAAACCACAGCTGCATCCTCGCCATAGAAGCACTCCACAAAAGCTTGTCTCTAGACAAGGACACCACCAGCAGACGTTGGAAGGAAGGTTTGTGATACCACCAGGGTGATCAGACAGGCCCACCCATTCCGTTTGTCCAGTTCTGCACCGCTCCCTCAGGTGAGTGAGTGTTCAGGTGTCTGTGGGCGATGCCATGCACTTAGGGGTTAAACTGCCATTGTTTGCTTATCTTCTTCAGAATCTGCAGGTCAGAGGCCTAGCTCTGGGTGAGCTGGGTTCCCCTCGGCATCTTTCAAGGCTGCTGCTTCAGTGTCAGAATGCACTGTGAGTATTTGGGTCTCTTCAGTGAAGCGTGGGATTCCTTGCAAAGCAGAGATCGCTTTCCTCATTTTTTTCTATTTAGTTCTCTGAGAGTGTTGTACAATCAATTTTTTTTTTGAGACGGGGTCTGTTGTGGTTGGAATAGGTAGGACCCCTGTAGACTTATGTGTTTGAATGTTTGTCGCATAGGGCGGTGTGGCCTTGTTGGAAGCAGTGTGTCACTGTGGAAGTGGACTTCCGAGTTCTCCTATGTTCAAGCTGCACTCAGGGTGGAAAGATAGTCTCCTCCTGGCTGCTTTTGGGTCAAGTTGTAGAACTCTCAGCTCCTCCAGCACCATGCTTGCCTGTGTGCTGCCATGCTTCCCGCCATGATGATAATGGACCGAACATCTGAAACTGTAAGCCAACCCCAACTAATGCTTTCCTTTATAAGAGTTGCCTTGGTCATGGTGTCTTCACAGCAATGACACCCTAACCAAGACAGGGTCCCATTGTGTGGAAAAGGTCAGCCCTCACACAAAATACTCAATATATTGATTGTATTTGGCCGTATTCAATCCCAGGCACAACTCATCCGAGATCTACCAGTCCTTCACAAATCACCCAAAATTGTTTGGCAAACCCATCATACCCAGGTTGTGCTTCCCATGCCATCTTCACGGGGGTGCAGTCATCCCCTGGAATGCGGTGGACAGAGCTTTGAGAAACCAGACACTTCCCCTTCCGGGCAAGCCCTCATGCTCCTCCCCTTTCCATGCTGGGGCCTTGCTTGGCTTGAGTTCATTCAGGTCTTATGTATGTAGTCACTGCCACTGTGAGCTCATGTGTGCAACTGCCCCAATGCATCAGGAAAATACGGCCTCCTCATCATCTTCTGCCTCTGCCTCCTACCCTTCCTGCCCCATCTTCTGCTGTGAGGGAGGAGGGGTGTGTGTGGAACAGGCTTCCTTTTTAAGGCCGAGCACTGCAGTTCTATTCTCTTACGCGTTGACTGTTTGTGGGTCTCTGTGCTAACTGCTAAGGGTTGAGAGATTTGATAATCTCTGGGTATAGTGATAAGCCACTATGGATCTACAGGATAATAGCAGTAGGCTCTCCCTTAGAAGCTATGTCCTGACTAGTGATAGGTTCTTGGCCTGATGATGGTCCCAGGTGTGAGTGATGGAAGAAACATGGCCACCTGTGGGTCCACCTCTCGTGATTCTGTCTCTGCAACTTTATACCCTGTCTGCCTTGGACCCTCTGTAAAAGGGCTACCTAATTAGATTAGACCCACCACCTTCAGTGGGGAGGACATACAAGCCAGGGGCTGGGACTCTCCAGGGCTGTGTTCAAATGCTGCCTGACATAAGTTTCACCACATGGTAAGGAAATAAAATTGACCTGCTTACCATTGGCTAGTTTATAGGAGCAATCTTCTGAAAGCTCCTCTGGTGGTCCTGTGATGAGGCAGACAGGCCTGGATACTTGAGGGAGGCAGGGTCAGCACACAAATGTTCTGTGGTCAGTTCCCTCCCTGGAGATATCAGTTATCGATTTTGTGAGACGAACCTGTTGTCTCCTGCCCAGGACATCCCAGCAGGGCCATGCTTGGACAGCTGACTGAGATCGGTTCTGCTTAGATTGGACTTCAGGCTTTTTCCTTCTGCACATAGGGCGCTCCCATCTCAGGGACTCCTGACACCCCTCCTGTGCCCTCTACCTCCTCCAGAGGAGGCACAACCCTCTGGTATGCTACTGATGTCCAGGAACAGATCCTGGAATTGAGCCAGCTTACGGAGACTGAGTGCCCTTGGCACAGTGATCTAACTGAGGCCTGCCGTACCCAAGGAACCAGAAAAGCCCAAGAAGGCCAGCAGACTTCCAGGCCTGCATTCCAACCCCACTTCCAGGCAGCAGGCAGGACCACTCCCAGTATGAGGGAGGGGGGAGCAGCTGGGGATTAGAGACATCTTTTCTCTCCCTTCATTAAAAATGACACCTCTCGTTTATTTTGAAGGGAATAGCAGCTGTCTTCAGGGCTCCTAGCCTGACACCTCGAAATTTTTCTCTGTTAAGAATTTGAAAAATATGCAAATATCCTTCATAGAACTAGAAACACTTCTCTTTCAAACGGGTTGATTCTGATGAAGATGGATCTTGTTCCAAGGTCCCAGTTTCCTGGAGCCCTGGGCCTATCATCTTCCCCATGAAATGAGTCTCTGACGTATTTTAAGCCTCTGCAGAGGGAGATGGCGGGTGGCGAAGGCTTATCGCTACAAACTGCTCCCATGCCTGCACTTTCACAACGTTACCTCCTTAGGGGAGCTCAGCACCCCAGGTGAGCCGCTCTTTGGATCTGGAGCTGGGTGAGCATCCTGGGTGGGACCCAGCGGCTTCAGGCCCGAGGACTAAAGCACTGGGTGGATCCTGAGCCCTGAGGGTGGGGGTGAGGCTGACCACTACAGTCCACAGTGCTGAGTGAGGAGCCTGGGACCACCAACCTCAGCACTCAGAGGGAGCATGCCACTGTTAGTCTGGGCCGGAGGCAGCCTTCCCTGTGACTTCAGATCACCTAACTCCATCTCCAGAGCCTTTCCAGGTTCATGCCTGTGTGTGTCTTTGCACCAATGTTAGCCTTTTGGTAAAGATATCATTCCCAGTGAATTAGAGTGAGCCGAATGGTCATACCCTAGCTCTGTGTCTCAGGTGCTGCTATAATAAAACACTCTGACGAAAAGCAGCTTTCACGAGTAAAAAAGGCTTATTAATTTAACAATTGTCATCATTGCAAAGCAGTCTAGAGAGGAACCCAAGGAACAGTCCCGTCATATCTGTCTTAGTTAGGGTTTCCATTGCAGTGAACGAACACCATGACCAAGGCAACTCTTACAAGGGACAACATTTAATTGGGGCTGGCTTACACATTCAGAGGTTCAGTCCTTTGAATTATCATCAAGGCAGGAACATGGCAGCGTCCAGGCAGGCATGGTGTAGGAGGAGTTGAGAGTTCTCCATCTTCATCTGAAGGCTGCTAGCAGAATACTGGCTTGCAAGAAGCTAGGGTGAGGGTCTTAAAGCCCACACCCACAGTGACACACCCACCCAACAAGGCCACACCCACCCCAACAAGGCCACACCCACTCCAACAAGGCCACACCCACTCCAACAAGGCCACACCCACTCCAACAAGGCCACACCTCCTAATAGTGCCACTCTCTGGGTCAAGCATATACAAACCTTCACAATATCCAAGAACAGAGAGGGAATGGATACGTACATGTCTGTCACTGCTCAGCTCAATCTCTTTAGTTAAAGGGTTCAGGACACCGGCTAGGGAAGGGTGCCATCTACAAGAGGAAGATGCCCTAGGTCAATGAAATAATCAAGACAACCCCCCACAGACATGCCGGCTCCCCCGCTGAGATTCTTTTCCCAGGGGAGTCCACATTGTGTCAAGCTGAAGACTAAAACAAGCCACTAAAACAAGCCATTGCACTTGCTGACCTCTGTAGTAATCCCCTATGTAAACACGGTTGCATACTCAAACCTGGGGCCCGTGACTTGAACGTATGGGAGACACAATTCAACTCACAATACCTCCCAGCTGTGAGGACCCCTCATGGGTCAGCATTCATCTGGGCCAGATCCTAGGGCTGCAGAGATAGGACAGATGGACAGCCCGCCCACCTGAGAGCTGTAGAGACACACAGATGGGGAAACATAACCAAACACAGTCATTGTGACCCTCGGGGCTGACAGCAGAGTCTTTGCTCAGGCTATACTATGGGAAGAGGGAGCTTATGGGAAATCTCCTTACAGAGGCCCTCACTTAGATTGCTGTGGATCTAGAAGAGATGGTACTTTCTCTGATGCCAGCTGTACTTTTGTGTGTCAGGATTCGCATTCAAAACTTTAGGTGTTTGGGAGTGGAGAGATGAGCCAGCTGTTAAGAGCCCATTTGGATCCTAGCATCCACACTGAGAAGCACAGGATTGCTAACAATCCAGATCCAGTCCGATACAATACCTCTGACCCCCTGTGGGCACCTGTATTCGCAAACACATGCCTACACATTGCACACATACATACATATAGTTAAAAATAAAGTAAGCCTGAAGCTTAGGGTATTGATCTCATGCAGTCTCCAAGATACACTACAGACTGGTATTTGAATCCCCACAGTATCAATGAATAAACTGAAAGTCAACAGTGACCTTGCACATCCCCAAGGTCAAACAGGTTACTGCTGGATGGCAGCACAAGTCGGCTAGACTCACCCTCCCGTTTTCTCAAGACCAAGGCCTCCACGTGCCAAGAGCAAGGCTTGCTGGCAAATTAAGAGTCTTCGTGCCAAGACCATGGCTTGCTGGCAAATTAAGAGTCCTTGGGGAAGATCCTCAGCTGAGTGCCGTGTGGAACCAAGCTGCTCTCAGAAGTTGCTCTGCAGAGTGTTTCCAAGTAAATAAAATGATTGGGAAATTAGGAGAGGGAACGGGAGGTTCAGGGATGCCACACGCAAGCAGGGGACTCATGAGGCAAATCAATGCTGACATTGTGTGCCTCTCCTCTCCTCCCAACAGGATTCAACAAGCAAAAGCGATGATTAGATCCAGTTGGTGCTATATATTCAGACTCGTGAAGTGTTTGCGAGCGGCTGGTGGAATTTTTACTGGCAGATTATTTAAATTGGCTAGGATTGGAACATTGTCACAAAGATTGAAAGCTGGATCATCGCCTGTAAACAGAATATGCGATAAATGACAGGGGCAGGGTGTTTGATGGCGCTCTGGGATTTGCAGGGTTTCTGGAAGTTCCTTGCTTTAATTAACTCCTCTACTAATAATTAAAGGAAGTAGGCGTAGGCAGTGGTGGGAGCACTTGAAAACATAGACGGGGTCCAAGGGCTAAGAAAACATCACAACTACAACATCCACCTCCTCAGCAACAACCCCAACAACCACAACATCAACAACTGACACCGTGACAGACACCTCTGTGACATCATCAGATAGCACAATCTACAGAAACCACGACAACAACCACAAGAATATCATCAGAGACCACAAACGTGACATATTCTTCCCCAGCTACACCAATAACTGCAATAACAACCACAGCAGAAACTACCATCACGACGTCATCATATAGTACAACCATGATGCCTACAAAAACCACGGTAACAACCACAACAGCATCGTTAACCACCATCACCATGACGGCTGCCAACCAGGACACCATCACACACTACAACCACAACATCCACCTCCTCAGCCATGATGTCATCGCCAACAACTGCAATAACAACCATGACATCAGCCACCACCACCATCATGGTGTCACCATAACCATATCCAGCTCCACAGCCACAGCATCAACACCATAGCAGCCATCATGACATTGCAACAGTAGCAAACACAATGTCTTCATCCACCAGTACTACCACACTGGACACAACCATGACATCATCAACTGTAACCACACCATCCACCTCCTCTCTATGACATCATCAATGCAATAACACTCTGATACACCATCATTGTCACCAACAACTGTAGTGGTTAGACAAGCGCACTGTCACGCCCCATAACAGTAACTGTCACCACAGTAATGACAAAACACTGCCTCTATGATACCAACCATCATCAAGACCCATCATGGCAACTACAGCTATTACAATACTGTCAGCACATTAACAATAAGTACAACAACACCAAACAACACAACCTCAACCATCGTCACCTCAACCAGAGCATGGGGATACCATCTCCAGAACCACCACAACTGTTACCACTACAACCTCCACAATGACATCAACCACAATTAGATCACCAACAGCTGCCAGCTCACAGCAGCAGCATTGACAACACTGCAAACACTGTCAACACTGCACGATCCCGGCTTGAAACTTTGGATGGTTGTGACCAGGCATAGTGATTGGTGAGCTGGATTGGTTCTTCCTGGACCTGCCTCCTGGAAGAGGGACTCCAGGCTTTGACTGCTAAGCTGTGGAGAAGAGCTTGTCCAACTGATCTCACAGACCTTTGGAGTCACTTCCGTGTCTGAAATGCAAGCCTCGGAAAAGTGGGGGTTGTTCATTCACTCTCCTCCCTGGCATCAGGCAGTGCTCAGGTGAACGTAGCATCAACGAGAGTGAGGAGTCTGCAGATACGAGGCCGGACGCCAGCCTCCTCTCTCCGAGCACCCTCTAAGCTGATGGACAAGCGGAGTGGCCTCTGTGAAGCTGGTCTCTGTCCTTCCCCAAAACACACAGGACATAAACCACAGCTAACTTCCTAGAATCCACAAACGCTTCCTCCACACTCTGTGGTATAATCTCCTGAATACTCTGAGCTCCCTGACATGTGACTCTTCCCTCTCACGTAAACTCTTCTCACTCAGCTTTTCTCTGCTTATTTAAGACCATCAAAAGCAGACTTTGTGGGAAGGTCACTACCTACATCTGCCCTCTGCTCTCTTTTCTGGCTTTCCTGCCTGGGAAGAGTATGGATGGAATCTTCTCTGGAAGGCTGGGGTCCCAAGCTTACGTCCAACCCTAGTGCACTGTCTGAATCCAGCATATCTGATGCCTGAGCCTCTACCACTCAATGTAAGCAGGGCAGAAAGTGCTCCTGGACCCGAGCTACCCTTCTCCCCTGATACCCGCTGTCAGTGATGACATCAGCAGGACACTCCCAGCGTTTCTGCCTCCTTATAATCAGTAGATCTCAGCACTGCAGCTGAGACTTACTGCTGTTCCTCAGAAAGATGATCTGAAGCAGCCCAGCCCTGGTGTGAGCGAGCCAAGGTCCTCACAGCCTGCTGCCATCCCCACACCGTGAGTGCTTCAGCCTGTGACCCATGTCACCATTGATAAGGGGAGACTCTGAAGCACTGAACCAAGAGGCTCAGGTGCAGTGCGGCAAGCTGCCTTGCCCAGTTCCTGCACTGGTCAGTCTCGGCCAGCAGAGCAGCTGTCCACGATTAAGTCACAGCACCCGGCCAAGTCCCAGAATTCACCAGCCTTTGATTCTCCTTCAGCCAGAAGGTCAGTTGGTCCTGGGGAAGGAAGGGAGAACCCTGTGAGTGGAAAGCTGTGGGCATCGCTACACTCTCCCCTGGAGGCTACACGGACATCACATGACCTCAACATAAGCAAAGACAATAATGGATTTTGTCATGTCTGGTGTATTACCCCCTCCAGCTGAGTCCTCTCCTGACAGTAATGGCACTAGAAGGCAAGGGTGCCGACCCTTCTACCTTTCAGATGGACCACTCCACTTGGAGATTGTGACATCATACCCCTCCCACTAGCCCATGACATCATACTCCTCCCACCAGCCCATGACATCATACTCCTCCCACCAGCCCATGATATCATACCCCTCCTACCAGCCCATGACATCATACTCCTCCCACCAGCCCATGACATCATACCCCTCCCACCAGCTCATGACATCATACTCCTCACACCAGCCCATGACATCATACCCCTTACACCAGCCCATGACTTCATACCCCTTACACCAGCCCATGACATCATACTCCTCACACCAGCCCATGACATCATACTTCTCACACCAGACCATGACATACTCCTCACACCAGACCATGACTTCATACTCCTCACACCAGACCATGACATCATACCCCTCACACCAGACCATGACATCATAACCCTCACACCAGACCATGACATCGTACCCCTCACACTAGACCATGACATCATACCCTTCCCACAAGCCCACAATATCATATCCCTCTTAGCAACCCAGCTTCAGAGAAAAAGGTTTACTTTTAAAAAACTACGAATTTGTGCGCATGGAAGTTTTGTCCTCCTATATATTTGTGCAATGCCCCCAAAGGCTAGGAGGGGGAGTCATATCTCCCAAGACTGTTGTTATAGATGGTTCTGAGCCACTACCTGGGTGCTGGCAATCAACATGGGTGCTCTTGCAGAACAGCCAGTGCTCTTAACCACTGAGCCACCTCTCCAGCCCCATAGAGAAGAAAAAAAAATTTAAATCCCAAAGTACCAGAGAAAGAATACTTAGGTTCTGACCAGTATCCTAGAGAAAGAGAAAAGAAAATGAGAAATGTAAGCTCCTCACAGCTTGGCTGTGACCCACCAAGCTGCAGCTCCCAACAATGTATTTGAAAATCACCATGATCCATTACTTCCCTTACTCTGCTCCTGAGAAAATTTTATGACACTGCAGCCCTGTCGGAACATGGCATTGGGGGTAACCTGAGTCTGTTCTTGTTACTCGTGGGTGGGGTCTGGGCTAAGGATTTCCAAGTTCTTCTCCTCCTGTTAAAGAACTGAAATAAGGGCTTGCCAGATTGCAAAGCAGGGAGGGAAAAGTATTCAAGGCAAAACCACAGGACAGAAAGAGTGTTCTGTGCAGAGAGACAGAGGCCACGCATGAGGGTGTTCTACAGGCCCCTATTACTATTCAGACCTTCTTTTCAGAATCCAAGACAAGATGGACTTGGGTTGTTCACAAGGCTCTCTGTTTTGTTCGACAAACTAGGATTGTGTGAGCATTTGCTCACTGCGCGTGTCTCCTGCTGTCTGGCTGAGGTATCAAGAACAGCATGGAGAAAGAGCATCCGTGGGTGTGCCTATGAGGGAGTTTTAAAATGGAGTTGGTTGAGGTTGGAAAACCGATCCTGAATGTGGATGGCACCTTGGGCCAAGCGAAGGCCAGAGAGGGAGGTCAGCGCAAATCATATGTGTGCCTTCCCTTTCTGCTCTTGATGGACTCCGCTCTTGAGTTCTTGCCTTGGCTTCTTTGCAGCCAAGGGCTGTAGCCTGGAACTGTGAGCTGAGGTAAATCCGTATCCCCTTAGATGCTTTTGTCACTGTACTTAATCAGAGTAAATGGAGAGACACTAAGACGCCTCCCCATGGGCCATCTTTTTACTCGGAACTACGTATGCACATAGGATTGTCAATCAAGGGCTCTCCCCAAACTCTACTTAGAGGACACAGTCTGACACACTGAACTTGCTGCCAACCTGCTCTAAGACGCACAGGCCCATTTCCCTTGGCTCAGAAAATGTCTTGGGACATGTTTAAACAGAAAAGTACATTTGAATGGCTTCTTCCGCCGACACAATAATAAATCAAATTGAGTCGAATTTACCATAAAAAGGCAGGTTTATCAGGGCAGCTCTTGGGCAGGGTCACTGACCTCACAGGAAGGGGTTAGTGGAGTGCAAGGCTGGGCTTGGGGGAGGGGCTTCTTAAAGGGGACGTCAAAGGAGCTGTGAAGTGATGGTGAGGCACTGGTGACCATTCTGTGGTGAGCTTAGGGCCCTGTAGGTGTGTCTTAAGCCCAGCGGTCACTTTGGAATCTGGAACCAGGAGTTGGCTTTGTCCAGTGTTTTGCGGGGGCTTTTGAAATCATGGGCTCCTGGTCAGAAGGATGTCGGGAGCCAAACCCAGGAAACTACCTGCTGTCCTAAGAGAACCCAGGAAGTTACCTGCTGTTCTAGAAAGCCTAGTCAGTGCAAGGTTAAGAAAGGACGTTCGTGGGTCTCAGGCCCCAGGAACTTAAAGAACGTCTGGTATTTCCTGGGAGCCGGTTAGATGGTCTAGGGCAATAAGGATATGACAGTGGGATGGCCAGGGCAATAAGCATTCAACAGTGGGATAGCCCTAAGCAATGACCCTCACCCAAACTTCCTGGTTTGCTGTGTCTTTATAACCTGCACCCGAAATTAAAGTTTCAGAGCTTGATCAGAACCCAGACTTGCTCTCATTCCTTGTGTCTCTTGTCCCTTCATTCTTTCGCCCCCTTCCCTAAGGTCTCATTGAATCCCCGCGGGGCGGGGCAGAAGAGAAGGGTGAGGACCTCTTAGCTAAGATCATCTTGACCTTGTCCCCAAACCTCCAGACTAACAACATTATCAAGAGGTTACTAAGGGGAGAAGAATTCCATTTCTTAAAGCAGGCTTGTGGGCAGTCTCGTGCAGGTGGGGGTCCCGTGTTACCAGAAGGTTTTGGGGTACATTGTTTGGAGAATAGCGTGTATACTCAGCAGATAGGATGAAGGTGCTAGGATACTGAAGTCATTCTTAGAAGAGGGATGTGTACGTATTTCAAACCAAGTAGAGCCCCGACCTTGCCTACCTCGCTCCCAGATCGTGGTCATTCATTTTGGCTTGAGGACTATCTCCTGTCTCCTTTGGGGTGTGAGCTATGTTTTTACATTAACAAACAATTTTGTGGTCGTTTCTGCCCCATGTGGTACCCTGAAAAGCTTTTGGGCTTCCCGCTGGCACTGAGGTTCCTCCTTATTTTATGCTGAGATGGGAGTGTGTCCCAAATTTATTAGTTGCATGAGTAAGTTACAGAAGAGCGTCTTCATCCCTTTCAGGATCTCACACTTGCCCACAGTCAGCAGGGTCAGAGCCCGCTGGGTCGCCTTTCACTAGGGAGGTAGCTTTGGCCTCGGGAGGGCTGGTGGGAAGCACATGACTATGGCTTCCTGGCAAGTGAGCACAGACCTTGCCTCTGTGTCACCTTTTCTGATGAAGGATCCGGAGACTTTTATCAAGTTCAGTAATCCTCACATCCTCCAAGTCCGGGTTTAACTGCCTTCCCTGGGGCTGGAATTTCCCCAGTAAGGCCTGAAGTTCCTATTATCATGCAAATATGTTAATAGAATAACATTTCTCTCCATCAAGAACCATTATTAGGAGTTCCCGTACAGGCTCTGAATTAGAAATGAGAAAGCTGGCTTCCCTAGGGGATTCCCGACTTCTGAACAGGAAGCGTCTTCTGCAACCTCCTCAGCCCTGGCTGCAGCTCCCTGCTGACCAGTTCACTTCTTTCTCAAAGGTTGGTTTTCAAATGCATGAAGGGTTAGTCCCTGTGGTCAGCAGCCCACCCCGGCCCCAGCTTTTGTTGCTTTATAAAACACTGTCGTTAAAGGCAACTTAGCTGACTGGGGCATTTCCAAAGACTAGAATCACAGGGGTGTTTATCTGTGCCTGCAGCCATCTTTAGATGGGCCTCAGCCTGTGCCGTCACGCTCAAACCTGATGAATCACTGAGCAGAACCCTGTGTGTGACTGATCACTGTGTCTTCTCTCACTCTCCTGTGATAAACATCTGGACTTTTCCACTTTGGGAAGTTATTCTGGATGAAGTGCGCAGGTCTCTGTGGACCCTGCTCTCACTTCTCAAAGGCAAATCTCAGCAGTGATATTGGAGTGGACGGCAGATGGGACAAAGATGTGTGCGGCATGCTAAGACGCTGGCCTGTGCGTTTCCCAAGGTAACAGGATGTGAGTTCTTGTTGTTTTATGTCTTCTGTCAATGCACAGCCACACCTCCCACTTCTAAGGGGATACGAGATGGTTTATTCTGGAGCCAGTATATGCAACATATATTTAGTTTTTCCGAAACATTGTGTCCCACCACGGAAGTGTTTATATGAGACTTTTATTAGAGAACAAAGAAAGTCATAAATCAAAACGTTTGGCAGATGCATCTGTGCGGGGCACAGATAGGCAGGTTATAGAAAAGCGGTGGGGGGGATGTTGCTATAGGTTTTAAATGAGATCTGGTGCTATCCTTAGCTACTAAGGAGAGCTTTAAACAGGGGGTGGAAACAGCCCAAGACAGAGACGTATTAGCAAAGCTGCCAGGAAGCAGCTACATAAACTCTTTGACATTGGACAAAGAACTACAAGATTTAGAGTTGGCCTTGCTGGGTTTCTGTCTTTCTGTGGTCAGACATTTCCTTGCTGTGCTCCTTTTTTTCCCTTTTGGAACAGTAATGTATATCCTGTGCCCTCACACGTTGGAAGTATGTAGCTTGCATTTTGATTTTACAGGAAGTTACATCTAAGAGATTGCCTCGAGTCTTCAAAGAAACTTTGAATTTTGGACTTTTACACTGTGCTGAAAGGTCATGGAGGCTTTGGAAGTTGACATGTATGTTGCATTATGACGTGACTGCAGACCTACGAGGGCCAGAGAGTGGAACCTGCTGGTTTGAATGAGAATGGCCCACAGAAGCTCGTATACTTGAGTACCTGGTCACCAGGTTACTGTTTTGGAAGGACTGGGAGGAGTGGCCTTGTTGAAGGAGGTATGTCACTTGGGCTTTGAGGTTTCAATAGCCCACACTATGCCAGTTAGCTCTCCTGCTCACTGCCTGGTGCTTGTGAATCAGATTTGAGTTCTCAGATACTTCTCTAGCGCTATACCTGCCTGCTGCCATGCTCCCAGCCAGGGTCACAGACTAACCTTCTGGAACTATTGGCCCCCAGTGAATATTTTCTTCCATAACTTGTCTTGGTCGTAGTGTCTCTGCACAGTAAAAGCAAAGTAACTAAGACAATTAGTATCATGTAGTAAGAATTTGATTTTTTTAAAAAAAGCAAAAATATTATAAGAAGGTGTTTTCATTTTAATCCCAGGAATAGAATATAAGGCTGTTTCAGATTGTCCACAGTGCTGACTATGATCTGCCTCCGACTGTAGCGGAGGCATGATTTTGCTAGTGGGAGATACTTTCAGCAAGAATGTGACATTTGGAATTCTGGTGACTTTTCAAAGGGTATAAAAATGCTACGGCCCCAAGCATGAGTGGTTGACCACTGTTGTTGGTGGCAGTTTTGTGTGTGTGTGTGTGTGTGTGTGTGTGTGATTTGTTAAGTAATCGTGTGCAAAGAAGAAACAACAAGAAATTAGATACCTGATGGCAAAGCTCAAACTTGCCCCAGGGAACTCAATGCCCCTGATCAGCAGGAAGTAGTCTAATGATGTCACTCCTTCCCCCTCTCTCCTTCTTTCTCTTCTATCTAGAGTTAGGGGGTTGAAAGGGTGGAAGAACAAAAGAGCCCACAAAGTAGCCAAAACTAGCTACAATATCACAATATAAAACAGGCTCCCATTTTAAACCGCCCCCAATCTTTAAAAACTTTGACACTTTAAAAGCCTCCTATCAGTTTAGAAACACAAAGTCTCCCCCCCCTTTTTTTAAACTACAAACACACACAAAATTCAGAAGTTAGTTTCTTACCCCAAAAGAGGAGGACTGTGGTACAGTTATAATCAAAGGGAAGGGAATCCGAAGCCCCACGATTTGCATCAAATTCTGCACTTCACTCTCCAGTTGACACACACACAGAGTGTGTTAGGCGCTAGCTGGTTGCTCTTCACATCTGCGCTATCCTGGGAGGTCCTCATACAGTCCCGGCATCTCTAACATGCAGGATTCTCTACTGCAACTCTAGCTTGGCATTCACCAATGGCCTCCTGACACCTCTATGGGACGCCACCTCTGCCACATCACAGCACACTTCAGCTGCTCTCCATGACCCTTTCGTGCCTTCAAAGCAGTATCATTTGGGAGACTCTTTCATATTACTAAAGATCAGCTAACGACCCGAGGAGCAGCCTTGTGCCTACCCACCTGCTGGACCACGGCTTCTCTATGATGACCAAGGCATTCCCCAGAAGGTCTCCCCCCAGGAATACTCACCTCCTATTAATCACAGCTAGTTCTTCGCCTCACCTGACCAGCATCGATTGTCCCAGTAAACCAAAGATTGTCATGCCAGTGGTACTTGTCTCTTGCTAATCAGAGCTAATTCTTTGGCCGCAGCTGACCAGAAACCACAAATTCCTAATTCAATACATCACTCAAACAGCCCTGGTAGAATCTTTGAGAGAATCAGAAACTCTCTCTGAAACGTCACAATCCTCAATCCTCTGACTTGATGACAACATTATAATCTTCCAAGTTCCCGCAGAACAGCTGTTTAAGGCCTGAGCACTCAATGCTTCTCCACCCCAAGTTCCAAAATCCTTCCATAAACCTCCCTAAAACCAGTATGTTCAGCTCCATCGGAACACAACCGGTCCTAACGTCTGTTTTAGTTTGTTTCTCTGTTGTGATGAAAAAACTGACCCAAATAAACCTGGGGAAAAGAGGGTTTATTTAGCTTACAATTACAGCTCATCATCCACAGGAAGGCAGGGCAGAACTCAAGGCAGGAGCTGGGAGGCAGGGAGCTGGGAGGCGGGAGCTAAAGCAGAATCAGCAGAGGGATGCTGCTTACTGGCTTGTTCCCTGCCTTCTTCCCTGTTCTATGTCTGTGAAGAGACTCCGTGACCTTTTTTTATTGGCTATTTTATTTATTTACATTTCAAATGTTATTCCCCCCTTCTCGGTTTCCCCTCCACAAACCCCTATTGTTAGCATTCTGTCTAAACTCCACCCCCACAGTTACCTGGCAACAGCCAGGTGTGCTCCTCCCCACAGTTACCTGGCAACAGCCAGGTAGGCCTGCCCACTATAAAAGGGGCTGCTTGCTGCCTCCTCTCTCTGGATTCCTGCTCTCTTGCCTCTTGCTTCTTCCTTCGCCTCACCCCTTCCCCATACCCTTCCTCCCTCCCATCTCCATGTGGTCATGGCTGGCCTTTACTTCTCTCCTCCACTCCCTCCTCCTCCCTCCCTTCCCCCCCACCCCGTTCTCTCTGCCTCACTCTGCCTCTACAACCCCCTTAACTCCCCTCCCCATGCCCTGAATAAACTCTATTCTATACTATATCGTCGTGTGGCTGACCCCTCATGGGGAAGGGATGCCTCGGCATGGGCCCGCTGAGACACCCCCTTCTCCTATACCTCACCACACACCCACAAAACATTTTCTATATCTCTTTATTTTTATTTTTTTATAAACACATCACCTATCCCATCCTCCATCTCCGCTGCTTCTTTAAGGGTCCTCCCCCACCCACCCACGCACTCCCTGCCTCCTCACTCTAGCATTCCCCCTTGCCAGAAGAGGGTGTGGGATCCCTGGAACTGGAGTTTCCTGCGATTGTGAGTCACCCAGCATGGGTGCTGTGTACTGAACTCTGGTCCCCAGGAAGTTCAGCCAGCAGTCTAACCGTGATTCATCTTGGGTTTCCTTACCCACCTTACTTTGGATCAATTTTATCCCACAGTCTTACCTAGAGCTCAGCCCCTCCACTCCAGGTTTGTTGTTTATCTGGAGCTCACTGTACGAGCATTTAGACTAACTGTGGCCAGTCTTCAATATTATGACGCTTCGTGTATAATTTAGTAAGTTTACAGTAATAAATTGTATTTGTTCCTCACATTCTTTATGTTGATGTCATATTTTACTTTGATATTTGCTGAAACTCCACAGAAGAACGTGTTCTTATTTTCAGCTTTGTTTCTCCTGTTTTGTTTGGATTGATTGAATTCTTGGGTAGGGGCGGGGCTTACCTTTCTTGGGTAGGAGGCAGGGCTGACTCTTCTTGGGTAGGGGCGGGGCTTACCCTTCTTGGGTAGGAGGCAGGGCTTACTCTTCTTGGGTGGAGGAGGACCTTACTCTATAGCCCTGGACTTGTAATCCTCCAGCCTGTACTTTCTGACTTCTGGGAATTATATATGTGAATGATTCTTCTTGGTGTTATAGTTTTATTTAACTGTTAAATAATCTTTAGACCCATCTGTTCTTCCGGAGGTACTAAGTTCAATTCCCAGCAACCACATGGTGGCTCACAGCCACCTGTAATGGGATCCAATGTACTCTTCTAGTGTGTCTGAAGACAGCTGCAGTGTACTCAGATAAATAAAAAAAAATAAATAAATCTTTTTAAAAATACCTTTTGAAAGATGAATATGAAAGCAATTACGTTTATTGATAGCTTTCCAATTTTGAGTGCATTGCAGTCTTCTCATGGAACAGAAGTGTGGACGTCTCCTTAGGCTTCCCGACCAATTGTGCTCAGGTTTGGTTAATTCTCCAAGCCTTTATCATGCCTGTGTTTTTGTATAATGTATTTCTCTGAGTGAATACTAAACTTTATATTTAAGAATGTTTCGGGTTTTTTTTAAAAAAATTTAAATGGCCCCTTACACGGTAGCTCGGGCAGCGCTTGCAGCCATCTTCCTGCCTTAGCCTCTTGTGTGCTTAGACTACAGACTGCAGCCACCAGACCTTTCTCCTTAAATATAACGCTAAAGCTGTCACCCCTATATCTTATGTCTTGAATGGATTTTAAAGAGACATTTAGAGACGTCTTAGCTTTGTTTTTCTGTATGAAAACTTCTCATTTATCTCTCCTTATGTCTCTCTTGCAACGCTTGATTGCTGGACAGTGACCTGTCCTAATGTGGTTTCCTGTGTTTGTAAGCTTCTTAGATTCATGCACTAGAGTTTTATCAAATTGTGGACATTGTATCTATTACTTAAATACATGTTTTGACCTTTATGAGTCTCTGTTTTGGCCTTGAATCACCGGGAGGTCACACTGCTGAGTGCGCTCGCCGTCCTCCCAAGTGTTGTGATGCTGACAGGCCCCCGTTGGGCAGTTTGTTTGTGTGTGTCTCCGAACCCACTGACCTGTTTGTCTTATTTAATCTGCTCGTTTTCCGGAAGCTTCACTTGGCTTCCAGACGGTCTCTGGGTTTCACCGAATGAGTTTGGGAATCTCCTATTTTATTTACTATTTCCATATTTTCCCTTAAGTACACAGTTCACAACCTTCCTGACACTGAGACTCTTCAGTACTCGTCCTCATGTCGTGGTGATCCCCCCGATCATAAAATTATTTTTGTTGCTACTCCGTTGCTGTAATTTTGCTACCGTTACGAATTGTAACATAAATATCTGTGTTTTCTGGTGGTCTTGGGTGACCCCTGTGAAAGGGTCGTTTGAGTTCCCAAAGGGATCGTGACCCACAGATAGAGAACCCTTCTCTTAAGTCTTTGACCAGGCGCCCTGTAACTGTGTTAATGGTCTTTTCTTTTTCACTACCTTGTCTCTGAGTCCTTGGCTCTGCTTATGTCATGTACATTTGTCTGTCTGTCTTCATGATTGGTAACTTTTGGCTCTGACATCTCTCTAAGCGCTGCCGAGCTGTTTTCTCTTCTTTTGTGCTCCGTGAGCTTTGCTCTTGCTGAGGTTTGCTTACTTGTGCGTCCACTTGTGCATCTGGAGCCTGCTCTCGGTATCCCAACAGCCACCTCTAACCAACAGCAGTTTGACCCTATTGACAGATCACAAATCTGCTCTTCTTTGAACACTCAGGAGTTAAACAAGGTGTCTCCTCAAGATTCCACGTATGGATTCTGGGAATTGTTTGTCTCACAGCCAAGTCTTTACTACAGAATTCCTTGCTAGCTCTTTCCCCCAGAGCAGCATATTAGCTCTTCACCTTAGGGTTTCCTACTTAGAGCTTCCCGAATGCTGTAAGATTCACTCTGTGTGCTTATGAGAACCTTTATGTAGGTTTAATCCCCTTTTAAACATGACCTGTCTTCCTCAGGTCTGGACCTCCAAATACCTTTGTCCTGGAGCCTTGCCTTGGTGAGGACATCACTGTTCACCTCAGGTCTTTGTGCTCTGCCTTCTGGGGAGTCAGGTGTCCATCTTGCTTGCTTCTTTTGGGATTTCCGGCCTCTGTTGCCAGATATCTGGTGTTGAGCACACTCTGCAATTTTCTAGCTGCTGTGATGGGCGCTTCGGGCTGTTCCATTTATTTGAGCACGGTAGGAGCAGAGATCTATCTCTCTGATGAGCCTGGAGTCAGGAAAGACAGCCTAGCCTTTCCCTCCCTGTCCGGTCTCTCTCCTGTAATTACCTGGAGGACATCTCACACCCTGTTATTATCTCTGAGTCACCACATCCAAAAGAAACTCCTTATCTTTGCCTTGGCACCGGCTCTTCCTCGCCGTCACCCCGTGTCTGTCAAGCTCAAATCTCGGCCATCTTTAAACATTAACTTCATTGTCTACCTCCTCTTTTTAATCCATTCAGCATCAAAGTATGCCAGTTCTTTGAAGATCTATTAAATATACTCCTGTCTTTCAATCCCTACCCAACTTTACTGGGACAAGTCCCTATCAACTCAGTAATAGCTTTCTAAAGGGGACACTGAGGGGGAGGCAGGCTGACAGCACAAAGTGCCTCTCAGGGATAAGCAGGATCTGACCACATCAGACCCACTTGCATCCTGCATCCTCCCCCTCCCTCCACTCACCCTCCTCCCCACCCTCCTCCCAACCACCCTCCCCTCACCCTCCTCCCCACCCTCCTCCTGACCACCCTCCTCCCCACCATCCTCCTCCTCCCAATCACCCTTGCCACCATTCTCTCCATTGCCCTCCCCACCATCCTCCCAAAATCCTCCCCACCACCCTCTCTACCACCCTCTCCCACTGCCCTTCCTACCATTCTCCTCCCCCTCCTCCCCACCCTCCTCACCCTTCTTCCCCTCCTCCTCCCCCTCCTCCCCACTGAATCTTCAGTCTAGTTCTCTTTCTTTTGAGCTCACTCTTATTTTCTATCCATCATTACCACACTATGTATGAGTACCTCTCAAGTTAAATATGGCTCCTTCTAGGTTTCCCCTGCCGTGTGTGTGTGCATGCGTGTGTGTGTCTGTGTGTGTGTATCTTTATGTGTGTGTGAGTGTGTTTGGTGTCTGCCTCTATGTGTGTGAGTGTGCATATGTGTATATGTATGTGTGTATGTGTGTATCTGTGTGTGTGTGTCTGAGTGTGTGTGTGTCTGTGTGTGTGTGTGTGTGTGTATCTTTGTGTGTGTGTGTGTGTTTGGTGTGTGTTTCTGTGTGTGTGAGTGTGCATGTGTGTGTATGTATGTGTGAATGTGCATATGTGTGTGTGATTGTGTGTGTCTGTGTGTGTCTATGTGTATATGGTGTGTGTGCGTGAGTGTGCATGTGTGTGTATGCATGTGTGTATCTGTGTGTGTGACTGTGTGTGTGTGTGAGTGTGTGTGTGTGAGAGTGTGTGTGTGAGTGTGCGTAGGGCTGAATACGGAGATGCTGGATGTCTTCCTTAGTCACTCTGCACACTAATTCTTTGAGGCAGGGTCTCACTGACCCTGGAGTCCCTCACTTCAATTAGTCCCCAGATCCTCAGACTCTGCCAACCTGTGTATGGATTACAGGCACAAGTTGCTATGATCAGCTCTTTACTTGGGTATGAGAGATCAAACTCAGAGACACATACTTACATAGCAAGCATGTTGGCCATCTTGAGCTCTCTCCATTGCCCTATCTCCTTTAATGTTTTACCTGTGGTGCTGGGAGGCCTCCCCTAGGCTCATTTCCCATGGTGCACTTCTCCTGTCACATGACTTGCTAATTGTTTGTGTCCTCTACCAGATGGGCTAAACTTCCTGTGTTTCTCACTCTCACACCTTGGTCACTGGCATCACCTTGTCATACAGGACAGGGATCTGTAGTTACTGACTCAGCAATAGCCTGGGTGATAAAAACCGTAACACTGGTAACATTGGTAGACGTTGAGTGGACAGGGCTTGCTGGTAGATTCTGAAGAGATTCAAAGACTTATGTGGGTTGGTTAGAAGCACTGAGAAGGAATGGCTGACTGCTCTTTCATGTAACACCCCCTGGATCATCTGGGCCAACAGTGTAAATGTGGCTAACAGTCTAGAAGCTGCAGGACCAGAGTCTCCAGAGACCCTGAGCTGCTGTCCCATCAGCTGGCTGGGTCAGGTCATGTGCTTGCTGTGATGTCACAATGATCCTGTCAGGCAGAATTCATAAGACCTTAACTGTTGTGAAGATGGGGAAATGGGTGCGTATGGTGGCAATACTCCAGAAACAGAGACGGTCCCCAAGGTTTCCACATGCTGGTGCTGTTCCAGTTCAGGGCCTGACAGGAAAGGAGGAGCCTCTGGGGTCACAGCTTTCGGGCCTCCCAACTCCATCTCATCCCAACACCAGGCTATCCCAACACCAGGCTATCACAACACCACCCTATCCCAACGCCACACTATCCCAACACCATCCTATCTCTGCACCACCCTATCCCAACAACATGCTATCCCAGCATATTAGTCAGAATTTACAGAGTAAACAATGAATATGCAGACTGTGTCCAGCTTATAGAATAAATGTCTGTCTATCTATCTATCTATCTATCTATCTATCTATCTATCTATCTATCTATATCTATCATCTACCTATCTATATTTATATATATATAAACAGAATTTATAGAATGACTGTATATGGAATTTATTAGAATGGCTTAGAGTCTTTGACCCAGCTAGGCCATCAATGGCTTTCTACCAATGGAAGGTTCAAGAATCCAGCAGTTCTTCAGTCCACAAGGCTGGATGTCTTATCTGGTCTTCAGTAGATGCTGGAGTCCCAAAACAAAGCAAGCTCCAATGCCAGTGAGGAAATGGCCTTGCTGGTGAAAGCAAGAGCAAGCAGGCAAAGAGAGGGCAAGCTTCTTTCTTCCCTGTCCTTTCTGGAGACTGCCAGCAGAAGGCGTGGACTAGATGAAAGGTGACTCTTTCTACCTCAAAGATACAGATTAAAAATGTGTCTTCTTGCTTCAAATGATTTCATTAAGAAAAAGAAAAATCTTTCACAGGTGTGCCCCAGCCTTTGTGTTTAGGCTAACTCCCGATGCAGTTACCCAAGCATAGCCGTCACACCCAGCCACCGTCTAATCCCGGCAGCTATCCCAGATACCACACTCTCACAGATGTCAGCCCATTAAAGATACCAGTGAGATAACCAGCTCTTCCCAGATTACAGCTCTTCCCAGATATCAGCTCTTCCCAGACACCAGTTCTTTCCAGATACCGGCCCATTCCACCCACTATCTTGGCACTAGGCTAAGCCCATCTCCCACCATCCACCATGTGATTCCAGTTACTATGCCATCCTGGACAACCTCTGCACCCAGCATCTACCTCAGTCAATATCTGGCTGTACCCCTAAGGTCAACCTCAAGAGCGAACCGCCAAGCTGAGCTCAGCCACTCTCAGGAGATTTGGAGATGCTTCTTGGGAGCTTCGCCACTTAGCATTAGATGATTCAACCTCTGACCTCATCTTGTACTGTCTAATCAGCCCAAAGTTTAGAGGGACCACGTTCTGGGTAAACTGTAAGGGGTACACTCAGCGGATGCTGTCTGTTGCTATGGTTACCACTAGTACTCATGATCCATCCCCAAAGGTCAGAACATGTGGGGAGATGACAGGATGATGGTGTATTTCTATCTTACTGAATAAAGACAATTAAGGCTGAATAAACAGCTCAAGCACAGGCCCTTAAAGGAAACCAAATCAAGGGCCAACTCTTGGGCATTTATCTCTAAGATAACATCTGAAGGGTGAGGGCTATCAAGGCTGGAGGTATGAGGAACCTGTCACAACAGGTGCATTTGTGGGAGCAGTCAGGGTCTCACCAGCAGAAGTAACTCAGCCTCAGAGACTCTCGATTCATCTCTGATGCCCTGGCCTGTGTGACATCTAAACCTCTCAGGTTGGCCCTGAAAGCAAGAATAACGGTGTTATCTCAGGAGCCTATAAGGGATTTAGTAGACGCTAGTAGGAGGCATGAAGCCTTGAGAAACAGGACTCTGACTTGTTTCTAGAAGGTTCTGAGTTCTCCCTTGGAAAGGGGTTCCTTCAGCTCTCCACACCGAGTCAAGCATCCTGGGCTGCAGATGGACCACTGGGGAGTTATGCCTGGATGCTTAAGTCACACTGGAGAGAAGTTTATCTGAGAGGGCAGACTACTTCAGTCAGCTGTCCAGACAGTAACCCAGGATATCTCCTCTTTCTCTGGTGTTCTTAAACCCTTCACTGGCCAGAGCTCAAACTTACTAGAAGAGAGGAGACAGATGTGCTCCCCTGAGGGAGAGCGAGTCCTGCCTTACTTTCAAACTGTGCATGGATGACAGAAGACAGACAGAGCACAGTGTGGAGAAAAACTGCTGGCCTCACCCTCATTGAAGTGGACACAGAAGTCCGCATAGACTAGAGTAGACGTTCTTCAAGGGGACAGCAGGGCTATCTCTGGGGATCTACTCCTCAGCTTTTATGGAATAACAAGCCCCTGCTTCCTGTGAACCCCTAAGTGACACTTCCCTAAACAAAACAGAATGGAAAAAAAAATCCCTCACCTCAAGAAGGGAGCCTTGAGGGAAAGGAGGGCTGGGTGTGGGGGCAAAGGTGGGAGGAGACATAGCCAGACACAAGTCACATGACTGAGAGGAATATCAGGACTGTGAAGTTTTCAAAGGAAGGTGGGGGGGATCAGCCAACGCTTAAGATACAGGGGAAAGCCATAGAGAAACGTTTACTGTGAAACTCGGACTGCTCAGGAAGCTGCCATCCTACCCGTTAGTGTCACAGTGTCCAGAGTTCTAGGAGGTGTAAGCAGGCTGCTGGAGGAGAAATTTACCCAGCTGTGGCTCCTGAACGCTTTGGTACTGACCTGCCAGGCAAGGTATCCTCACCAATGTAATAGCGGCACAGCTGTTTGGTGAGTAACTGTAACTTTAATTTCTTTAAATTCTATTTTTAATGATGGTTCTTTAAATGCTTTACCCTCCCTTGTAGCCCACCACCCTCCAGAGGTAGTGAGAAAGAAAGGATACAGGGGAAGTGGACCTGCTTAGAAAGGCTCTTTGGAGCAACTTTCATCTGTGTTGTCTGGAAATCGGCAGTTCAGTTCACAGGTCAGCAGCATCAGTGGCAGCTCTGTCCACTCGCAAACACTTCACGAATATACCAGCAGTCCAGTTCTGTAGAGTCAGGTTAGCAGCAGTGGCATGACATAACAGAGACATTGCTTTCCCATCCCAGGAGCGGTGCCTCAGCACTTCCCTATGGTCCACACGGCCCCTTTGGTGGTAGGTGTGGTATAAGTGCAGTCAAACTCTCCTCCTTCTCCCTCTCCAAGCAGCTGTGCCCTGTGACAGAGAGGACACAGGCCTACAACCCTGCACCTGTGGATCAAGATGTCACCCCCAGCGACTTCTCCAGCACCGTGTCTGCAAGCATGCCACCGTTCTTCCGGCCATGATGATAATGGACTAAGCCTCTGGAACTGTCAGCCAGCCGTCGGTTAGATACTTTTCTTTGTAAGAGTTGTCTTGGTTGTGGTGACTCTTCACAGCAGTAGAACAGTGACTAAGAAACTTTGGGGACTGTGTTAGAGCACAGGACTCCAGGATGGGCAAGATCACAGCCTCAGGAGAGACGGAGAAGTGTGAGCCTTAGTTTTTCCTAAGACGGATCTGCTCACCTGATGTCCTAGTCACAGGGACACTCACCTTTTCCCAGTACCCTATGTCTGGATTTATGAATATCTCCCTTGCCTTCTCTTCAATGAACATTTCTATAGTCTTCCTGGGTACCCCTTAATCATCAGATCCCTCTTAGGAGCCTTCTTCCCTCATGGCCCTGTTCCTTCCCCTCCTTGGACAGCTAACTCCCAAGTGGAGATGGTGAGGCAGCAAGGGACTGTGGGATTGCATCCAGAAGGCAAGAGCTGGGCTGTCCATTGAGGACATCTAGGAGAAGGGGCCAAGACATCTGGCAGTCCTCCTGGGTCTGTTTCCTCTCTAGGTCAAGTCAAGACCTTCAGCATTTCACTGTTAAGGCATTTGAACGAGGCCACTGGGCTTTGGTTGGGTTTACAGCAGCCAGAAGAAACACCTGTCTTCCTGGGGAGCCCTGTAAGTGTTCCCACAGGTCTTTCCCTCGGCACTGGTCCTCTTCCCCAGCAGATGTTTACCACTCCCAAAGCAGACTCTGGCCTAGTTTTTCTTCCCCCTCCCTGCTGCATGCAGATGGATCATTAAGGTATCCATCACACCCACCATCTGCCCTTCCTCTGGGTTCCTTCCATGAAGGTCCATATAGAGAAGCCATATCCTAAGAATAGTCATTTGAAAGACCCTGCAGAGCAGAGATTGAGGCAAGGATGGAATGTGATGTGTTTCTGGAGGGGGATTCTGGGAACTCAGCTCAGAAAGGAGGTGAGGTTGTAAGGCGGGAGACAGCTCAACATGGCTGGAGTTATGTTCCGGATAAGGCGACCCTAGAACAGGTGGCAGGGTTTCTGCAGAGCCTCTGATAGCAACAACGTTCTTGGAGAAATTTCTCATGCCAGTCGCTCCTGCTCGGAGTTCACTTGTAAGCAGAGATCTCTCTGCTCCAATTGGCAGCTTGGGGGAAGTCAAGTCCTGGGCCTTCAGAGGGAGTTTTCAGACACTTCTGGGAGGTGAGCCTAAGAGCAGAACTACCCACCTCCCCCATTGCTTGTTTGCTTCTATATCAAACGTTAAAAGGCTGACCTGTACAACCAGATGTGTCAAGCAAGGTTATAGGCACCTCAGATGGGATAGAACAGCTGACCCAACATATAATCTTTGACAGGACTTCAAGAAGTTTTATTGCTTATTATTTTGCTCAGGTACATGTGGAGCCCAGAGGACAGCTTGCAGGAGCTGGTTCTCTCCTTCCACCATGTGCATCCTGGGAATCCCACTCAGTGGTCAGGCTTGGTAGTGAACGTCCCCCCTCCCCCGGTTGATCCCTCTTACCTACCCATGTTTTCCTTCCCTGCCACTTGACAGTGGTTCTACACCTACTCATTCTGTAGAAATGAAAACTTTCATCTCAACTATATTTGTTTTTCTGGATAGGCAACTTAACATTTGATAATCCCATCTATGAATCAGGCCGAGCAGCAGGCCAGGGGAGCCAACCAAGTGGGTGCAACTAGAAAAGGTATTTGCAGTTAAACCTGAAAACCTGAATATTATCCCCAGGGCCCACAGGGTGGAAAGAGAGAAGCGACTTCTGTAGGTTGTTCTCTGACCCCCCCACCCCCACATGGACTCCAGGTCATGGATGCAACACCCCAAATGAATAAGCAAGCAAAATCTAATTTAAAGGTGTTGATGTCTTACCAAATGATCGTGTGTTGGGATGATCTGTCTCTCTCCACTTTCCCATCTCACCTTTTGCATCTCACCTGAGGAGCCATATCCTGTTTGACACACATACCTGGTTGTCTAGGTCAGGCCTGTGGGACACAGAGGCTAGCATGTAGGGAATTGTGTGCCCTGCACCTGCTCTCAGGCTCACCTATCCACAGAAGTCCCCTCTGATGACAGGACCTGTCTTCCCCCAAGTGGTGTCTTGTGGCCACAGATAAGATGTAACATTTCCCCATGGAAGAACCTTTGTTTCTTGGCGTTGAGGGCATTTACTCCATGATAGATCTGCTTTCTTCTTTGACACCACAGCCAGCTTTTCCAGTCTACCAACATGGACTGAATCCAGTAGCTCCTTGGGAGCTCTGGGGATCTTCAGTGTCAGACCGAGAATGCTGAAGTGTCCAGCCTCATAGACTGAGCAGCTATTGGGATCTTAGCCTCTCCTGTGTGCAGACAGCCACCGTTGGACCAACCAGCCCCTATTGCATAAGCCAATCTGACAAACCTTCTTTGGATGCGCTTTGAATCTAGGCTCCGTTCCTCACTGATGAAAGCACCGTCTTTGATCTCTGTAGAGCAAAGGGAGCCAGATGTGGAGATGGTCTTGGGAAGGACAGGGCTGAGCTGAGCTTGGGGTCCCCCCTTTATCTCCTTCTCACCTGGTTGAGTCACCTTCATCTTTCAGTCTTTGGCCACAAGCCTCTGCACATGGACCACAGACAGCATCCATAGAAGATATTCTTGGGAAACACACACCAGATTCCCATCTACCACCTCACCAGGACCTGCCCGTTTCTCTCCTCCACCAGCTCTTCAGGCCGCATTGAACTTGAGTTTAAAATTAGAAGACAGCAGGGCTCAGAGCTCCTTCCTGCCTCTTCCAGTACCATATCCTGCCAAGCTGGTTTCCTGTGTCATTGCTTCCAGCATGAGATGTTCATTTGCTCTTTGAAAATAACATTTGGAGCCAGTGAAACAAGTCTCTCTGGCTGAGATAAATCAAAGAGGGTACAACTCGAGCTCAGGGTTATACTTCATTTAGAGGAGACCTGGTCTCTTGGAAAGCACCCAAGACTTCCCAATTGAAATACAGCATCCCCCTTCATTTCATTCTTCAAGCCCCCTGCCCACTGCCAGTTTGATTTAAGCGGCAATTCAATCCCAAAGTGAGCCACAGCTTTCGATGGATCTCATGGATTTTCATGGTTTTTCTGCATAATGTTCTCGAGTGTAGGACTTGTGCTGAGGAGATGCTCCTCTCATTTGCTGTTCATGCAAAGTGTAAAGTATCGAAGCCCTGTGAGGGCCTGGGTTAGGGAAGCGTGTGTCTGCCTCCTTCGTGGACGCATCTCAGTGTGGTTTCCCCTCACCGGACAGAACGAAGCCCAAACAGATGCCTGCAAAGATGTCTCAGGGTTTTTAACTCCATGGCCTGCCGATATGCCCTACCATGAGTGGTCCCTTGATGACCTACGCAGGAAAGCACAGTGCTTCATGGATTACCAAGATGAAGGGAGCTGGAAAGATGACTCAGTGAGTTAAAATGCTTGTGGTGCAAACATGAAGACCCAAGTTTGGATCCTGGATTTATGTAAAATTCTAGACAGGTACACGGAGCTCACTAGGGCTTTCTGACTTCCAGCCTAGTTCTGCATTCAATGAGATCCTGTCTCAAGGGGATAATTTGGAAAGTGATAGAGAAGGACATCTGATATCCTCCTCTGGCCCCTGTGCACATTTATACAACACGCACACACCACACACAGAGACACACTCACACATACATATTCACATACAGAGACACACAGAGACAAACACACACACACTCACATACACACACATATACACACATAGGCACACTCATACACACACACATTCACATACACGGAGACACGCAGAGACAAACATACACACATGACACACACTAACACACACACACACAGGGATAAAGAGGACACACCTAGTAGCCCTTGGTGCTTGTGCTGCCTCTGGTGATGGCAAGTCCAGAGACGCCTGTTGGTATTCATAGGACCAGTCAACAAGGAGAGGTGGTTTGTGATCCAGGAAGATCTAGCCTGCATCTACAGCTCTTCAGGATCATTACTAAGACCTCATCGCCTTAAAGTTTCCCAGAAGCTGTTGTTTGCACAGAATGGTTCTCAGTGCTCTGGGCGATTGCCTATAAACCTAGCAGCTGGTTATGCTTGCCCATACTGGCTTCAAAGGGAAGTGTGAGCGCAGATCCCTCTTCAGTACCACGGAGAGCTCCAGGGAGCCTGGGTCCTGTCTGAAGCTTGCCAACAGCCTTGCTTTCCTGAACCCTGGTTTCTCCTTGTCTCTAGCCTCAGCACCTCCAGCTTCATTCCCAGAAATTCTGCACGGCTGAAGAAACACAGCCTCGGAGGCCAGACATTCTGCTGTATCGTTTCCTCCAAGTTCAAGGTCAGAGAGTTAGAAAACACTGGGCAAGTTTGAGCAGGAGCACCAGAAACTAGGTCAGGCCAGATGAGAAGGGCCCTCCCAAGCCAGACTCTGTTAATAAAGGTGTGTGTGTGTGTGTGTGTGTGTGTGTGTGTGTGTGTGTGTGTGTGTGTGTGTAAAGGCTTGGAAGAGCCCACCACTCTCAGGCAAGCTGTCAGGCCCTTCTAACTGCACTACCAACTCCTTGCCCTGACAGAAAGCAGAGCTCGGCCACAGGAACGCCCACACTGATGAAGTGACAGGCAAAAGCCAGGTAGGGCGCTTTGGAACTCCAGCTGGAGGGAAAGCGGAAGTAAAAATCACACATACGCAAATAAAGGAAAAGACAACAAGGAGGCAGATGTCAGCACCCGCAGCTGTTTAGTGAGGAGCCTTGCTCAGCACCCAACCCTCGTTCCCAGCTTCCATCAGCTTACAGCAAGGCAGCTGCTTCGCTCCATACAGCAGCCTGAAACCAGGACAAAGGCGTTCTGAGGCAGTAGTCAGCTTAAAGGAGGATGCTTTCCCTTTCAATACAGCAACATTGTTTCCCCAGGGGTTAATAATGAGACCAACACCATCCTGAGTGTCCTGATCCAGCATGGGCAGGCACAGGAGTCTCTTTCCAGCACGGGCAGGCACAGGAACCTCTTTCCAGCACGGGCAGGCATAGGAGTCTCTTTTCTGGATTTCCCTGTCTTATATCCCTCACTTTTTCTTAGAATAAATAGCAGGAAATGCCAGTCAGGTTTGGGAGCTGTCAATGTGTCCTTTTCGTCACCATGGTATTAGGGCTGAACTCAGAGCCCTGCAGATGCTGAAATCCTAACCCTGGTACCCAGAACATGAACTTAATTATAAATCAGGTCATTACAGACAGAGCTGAAATGGACTGTGCTGGAATATTGGCCTACGCATGCTTAAAGGAGGCCTTTGGGTATGGATACACGTGTCGGGTACAGAGGGGGTTGGTAGCACCAGGAACGAAGAATCTCGAAGGGGCTAGACAGAATCTCCCTGGCACAGTCTGTGGAAACACAGCCCTGCAGACACCTGCTCTCAGACTGCTGGTCTCTGGGAGTATGAGACAGTCAGCCTGCCTTGTCCAGAAGGGTCTAGAGTATAGCATGTGGCTTCGGAAGCCCCAGCGAACTAATAAATACAGGTTATAAAGCACAGCCGTGCAAGGGAACACATTAGTTACTCTTCTCATTGCCGTGATAAAATAGCCAACAAAAGCAACGTAAGGAAGGAAAGGTTTATTTGTGCTTATGGTTTGAGGGACTCGTCTATCACGGAAAGACATGGAGGCAGCTTGAGAAAGTTCCTGTGCTCACAGTCAGGAAGCAGAGAGGTGAATAGTCAGCTGATTCTCTCCTTTTCAGTCAGCCTGAGACCCCAGCCCAGCTGATGGGGCTGCCATGACCCCAGCCCATGCTATGGGGCTGCCCATGACCCCAGCCCATGCTATGCAGCTGCCATGACCCCAGCCCATGCTATGGGGCTGCCAATGACCCCAGCCCATGCTATGTGGCTGCCCATGACCCCAGCCCATGCTATGCAGCTGCCATGACCCCAGCCTATGCAATGGGACTTCCCATGACCCCAGCCCATGCTATGGGGCTGCCCATAATCCAAGTTCATGATCCCAGCCAGTGCGATGGGGTTGCCCACATTCAGATCCTCCAACCTCAGTTACACAACATCACAGACAGGCTGCATCTCCTAGGTGATCTAATGCTGAAGATGAAGCATCATGGGAAGGCAAACTGTTCCTGGGATGTTTGTACTGTCTTCTGTTGTGGGCCCTGGCTAGGAGTGGGGCCTCAAAGGGTCAGAACTCTATATTGCCTCTTGCAAGGAGGGCGTAATCCCACAATTACCCTCATCAGGAATGGTTCTCTTCCATCAGCACTGTGGGCATTTACTTGCTCCTCCAACCTTTCCAGAGATGGGGTATCTATGCATTGTGGGGCGGGGGTAGCAAGAACCTTGTCTGGTAGCATCCAGTGCTGATTTTTTTTTCTTTGTCAGCTTGATATAATTTAAGGTCATGGAACTTCAAATGAGGAAATACCTGCTAGATCAGTCTGTAAGCAGGTCGGCGGGGGCGTGTCGTTGGTGGTTGATTGATGTGGGAGGGTCCAGCTGACTCTATATTATACCTAAAAGAGCAAGCTGGGTAAGCCAAGGGTACCTAGCCAGTGAACAACACTGCTCCACAGTTTCTACTTCAGCTGCTGCCTCTAGGGTCCTGCCTGAGTCCCTGCTCTGAGTTCCCTCATCGGTAGACTATAACATGACGGCCAAATGAACCCTTTCCTCTCTCAGTTATTTTTGGCCACAGTGTTTATCAGAGCATCAGGTCATCATCACACCTTTCGTCTGTCTAACAGTGAAAAGCATCTCCATATAGGGCCAAAAGTCTCTGTGGATGAGGAGGCAAATTCAAGGCACGGAGTCACCCTGGAGAACCCCTGAGCTGGAGAGACTGAGACAGTGCACCATTTTACGCTTTGTGTTCTTGGCTATTAAGCTAATGCCAGCTTTAGACCAGGTGACGCCTTCTTGAACAGAGCTCTTGTCCTGCAAGGCCAACCGTGGCTTCACAAACACCTGCAGGCTAACAGGGTCCCGCACACGGAGCTCTCTGTCGATTCACCTGCAGCCTGGGTGGTTGGTCATCATATGTATGCTTCTTTAATTTCCAACAGGTCAGTTTCTACCAAGGGTGGGGTGGATGTGGAACTGTCCTTGTTCCCCGAGGCCATATTTCTCTGATCTGCTTATGGCTATTGAGGAAAGCTCCTGCGATCTGCCAGGGCTCTAAATGTCCGTCCGCTTCCGTGCCCTGGAGTGCAGCATCCTCTCACTTTGGCCTCCCAGGGCTGGAATTACAGGCATGAACTAACTAAGATGCTCAGCTTATTACAGTAGCTGCTGAGGAGCTAAAATCAAGTCTGCCCGGATGCACGGCAAGCACTTAACTCACCGAGCCATCTCTGCCACCGCCTCTTGGCGCTTGCCTGTTTGGAAGCCCATCAAAGGGGGCTGTTGCCAAGTTTATTCAGCCATATTGGGGCCTTGTGCTCACTTCCTTGGCTTCAGTTCAAAGGCAAGGGCAGTACATGCTGGCAAATGGATTCCACCAGCCCAGGTTCCCGCTCTCAGTGGTGAGCAAATTGAGTTTACTTTAATGGTATCCAGGCTGTTGATTTGTTTAAATCAGTTAAATGACCGAAGTGGTATTGTTTTTTCTGCTTGTTAAAGGCTGTTATGTATCCTATCCGTCAATGCGTCTGAGGGCACTGAGCCCCTCACTGACTCTGGAGAGGCTCCCTGGGGAGCGGTGGTCATTTCAACCATCTGCCAGCCCACAGCCTCACAAGCAAACTGGACTTGGAGCTGGGAAAACGGGCCCCTGGGGATGTGGAAGGGATACCAGGTAAACATCCTGGAGAAGGACCTAGGATGATTGTCATGAAGAGCTAATTACAGGGAAGAACATTCTCTCCTGGTTCCTGAGGGGATCTCTATCCTGTTTCTCAGCTGGCAGTGCCGCTGTGTCCTCGGGGGCTTTTTCAAAGCATTACCGAAGGTGCTATGCAAGCTGTCGGGGAGAGAGGCGATCAATAGTCCTGCCTAGCTCTAAAGCCTGCAGAGTAGACCAATGGCCAGCATGTCACAGTATCCCTTGGGATGCTTATATCTTGGGAGTAGCCAACAGCTTCCTAATTGGACTTAAGGCCCACTCAATAGGAGAAAATTCACATCTGGTACTGGAAGCCTAACCCACTGCCCACGGGTGGTAAGGTCATGGGTCTTAGAGGAGAACCTATGGCAGCCATTTTCTCAACCAGTGCCCTTTCTAACTGCATTTTAAATTTACACCCACAGGTAAGTAAGTATAGCTATATCCCCTCACCAGAAAAGCTTCTTTTTGCAGCAGTCAGAGACCACTACAGGAATTCACAAGTGGTCAAAATGCAGAGATAAACTGCCCTTAGGCTGCTCAATCCCAACTGATACATCTACAAGGTAATGGGTATTGTTAAGGCTCCGGGGATATCACAGAAGATGGGGCAGAAAGATGAGCCAGAGGATCAGTGCACCTACTGTGTGAAGTCATATCTGTGTACCTACTGTGAGGTCGTGTCCTCTACATATCTCAGGGACTCTGCACCCAGGAAGTCTCACAGCAGGGCTGGCTATCTAATGGCCTGAAAAGTGACACTCCAGGTTCAGGTGGATGGGGGGGGGGGAATCTCTCAAGCACATGCAGTGAGGATGGGGGGGGAGATCTCTCAAGCACATACAGCTGACACCTCCCTTCCTAGCTCTGTGGTTCTCTTACTAGGGTCCTTTCCAACCTGCTTCTCTGTGCCTCCACTGCTCTGACTTGTCTCGAAATCTCCATGCTATGGGGCTTTGGCTTCAGCAACGGCTTTGCTTGACAAAGGAACCAGAGAGAGGCATGCTGACCCAGAACTACACTCCCAGTACTCTGGGGCTCAAAAGCCTGAAGGAAGAGGATTTAGGGTTCAGTGACAATCTGGGCTATATAGGAAGAACTTGGTTCCCACTGCCTCCCAAGACATAGAGCCAGGAACGTACAAGCTGGTAAGCCTTCCATAAAGACGTTTCCTGAGGCTTATGAGCCTTGCCTGGTTCCTTCAGGAGGCCTGCAAATGTAGGGTTCTCTTTAGTCTAGATCTACCTCATCTGTGACGCAGGATGCTTGGTGGTGCATGTAGCCTTGGTCCTATGGTTATTATCACCTTAGAATCATTAGAAGAGTAAACCCACGCTCCACTGAGAACCTCAGGCTAGGGGCACAGTGACCCAGCTCATACACACACTCACCCTGCTGGGTCAGAGCAGGTCTAGAAAAGCCAGATCTCTCCAGCACTCAGCACTGCATGTGTCGAAGGTGCCCTCCTGATGTTGATAACATCAACCATTTGGATGAATTCCGTCCCAGCATGGAGACAAACTCATCCAAGATTTCCTCAGCGGGAATCTTTTTGGGCATTAGCTAGTTTTACACTGTGGCTGTTCTGTTGCCACTGCCACTGCCCGGGAGTCATGGGAGAGATAGAGAGGCGGTGGCAGAGATGGCTTGGTGAGTTAAGTGCTTGCTTGCTGTGCATCCAGGAGGACTTGATATTGGATCCCCAGCAGCCTTGGTAAGCAGCTGAGTACCCTGCTGCAGGCCTGAAATTCCAGCACTGGGAGGTTTCAAAGAGAGGATCTCAGACGTGTGGCTGACCATCGGCAAGCTCCAGGTCTGGCTAGGAGTCCTTCTGTTAACATCATGGCGGCTGCGCCTGTGGCTTGGAGAACAACACAGAGGAGGGGTGGAGAATCAGAAAACAGGGTCACAGCAAAGTGCGTGAGGCAGAAATGACCACATGAACATGACAGAAGCAATGTCGTTTCCTTGGAAGCACTAATGTGGAAAGGGGGGGGGGGGTTGTGGGGTTCTACTTCTTAGGCAAATATTAATTACCGGGACAAGGAGAGCTAGCCTTTCCGAGAAACGAGCTTCCGTATCGACTGTTCAGTGCAGAGTGGTCAGCCTGGAAACCATTTACACACAAACAACAAAACGGACTCGGAGGTTATAGTCATATAAGCATCTGTGCACAAACATACACACACACACACACACACACACACACACACACACACACATCTATGTAATACTATTCAAAGGAAAAGAGGCTTTCAGTTGGAGAGTTGGGGGTATAGGGACTCGACAGAGCCTAAAGAGAGGAAAGTGATATATTTCAATTCAAAACATTTTTAAAAATAAAAACGTAGGAAACAGAAATAAACAAGGTGGAAGAGGAAGATGGCTGCCGCTGACCTCTGACCCCCACACACACTGAGTGTGGTGCACACATACACACGCCGCATGCACTACTGTGTGGTTCATACATACACACGCCACATGCACTACTGTGTGGTGCACACATGCACACACTACATGCACTACTGTGTGGTTCATACATACACACGCCACATGCACTACTGTGTGGTGCACACATGCACACACTACATGCACTACTGTGTGGTGCACACATACACACGCCGCATGCACTACTGTGTGGTGTACACATGCACACACTACATGCACTACTGTGTGGTGCACACATACACACGCCGCATGCACTACTGTGTGGTGTACACATACACACGCCGCATGCACTACTGTGTGGTTCATACATACACATGCCACATGCACTACTGTGTGGTGCACACATACACACGCCGCATGCACTCCACGTACACACACAAAAAGAGCCATGGGATTTCCCATGCACCTGTGGATGCTGTAATCCTTGGTCCATCACCATGGAAATTTCCTGTTTAAATCCAATGCTGTTATCATCACCCAGTCCAGAATGCAGTGATCTGGAGCTGGGCACACTTTCTTAGTGCTTCTCTGGGCAAAGCATTGCTTTGGGAATAACAAGTTCTAGAGAGGAAACGTTAAACTGGCTTTAAAAACACAAATTCAGGGTACTGGCTCCTCATCAGACTGAAAATCAGCAAGACAACCTAACTCTAAAAGTACTTCACCTAAGCCCAGAGTGTTTTCCTCCCCTTCTTCTTTTCCATCCTGTGTGTTTTTATAGCAGCATCAAAGTACCAAAAAAAAAACCAAACAAACAAACACAGGAAAGTTAATGAGTACATGTTACCTTTGAAATATTTTCAAAACACAGGAACAACTTTTAAAATCTCTGGAAGAGAAATTCATCTACAAAAATACTACACCTGTATCCTCAACTCGAATATGCCCAGTTACTTCTACTCACTGACACGGTTTCCACACCCATTTAAGGAAAGGTAAACACTCAACCTTTGGCCTTAGAAGGTCTGCAGGATAGGCGGTTAGTTACAGGAGGACCTGTCAACACCGGGCTTTCTTTTTCTTCTTGAGAAAGACCAGCACTCCACGTGAGGATGTAACCAGCTAACAGTTTATTAACCAGAAAATAATTCAGGAAAACCAAACTAGACAAGGTTTTTGTCTCACATGAAAAGGGGGAGGAAGGAAGGCTTAAAACATTCAACTTAAAAATGTATGAGCAATTGGGATATAAATTTATTAATATTATTTAATTATCTAAAAATACTTGTAGGCAAACAGGCGATGGTAAACACTATTGCTGAATTTGTGGTCCTCGTTGTTCAGGTCACAGCTTGTGTGTATCTGCTTCCCCGTCAAGCAGTGTGGTGGAGTGAGAGCAGTGGATTCTGTGTATGTATGTATGTATGTATGTATGTATGTATGTATTTATGTAGTGAATTCAAATGTATTCAAAACCCCACTAAGGAGAGTCCTTCTGTGCCTCAGAGTCATTACCCTGGGATGGAAGTCCCCACACAAAACCCTGTCTTTATGTCAGATGTTTGGAAGCTCTTGCTCGTGTTGCCCTATCGCCCGGATGTGCTTTGACCTTCTGTTCTACTTTAGTTATAGGGACACCATCAACATGAGTAACTGACAGCTAACATCACCACTGAGCACGGGGAAGCTGAGGGCCAGCCCCCTCCGTACTGTGCGATCTGGCCCTACATGCTCAGCCCAGAAACAACAGCTTGTGTTAAATTCAACTGCAATAGTGAGATTTCAGGTGTCTCTCTATTTGGTCCTATACAGTTTACTTTGCAGTCAAAAATGTATCGGCTTCTCTCTCTCTCTCTCTCTCTCTCTCTCTCTCTCTCTCTCTCTCTCTCTCTCTCTCTCTTTCTTTCTCTCTTTCTCCCTTCCTTCCTTCCTTTCTTTCTTTCTTTCTTTCTTTCTTTTTTTTTAAGACAATACATTGTATCAACCTGTGGCCTTATGTATCTTCCAAGGGACAGGTCAATGCTTTTAGGGTCTAACACTTGAAGAGATAGATGCCCATTCCAGGGCTTGGGTATGAAGAGACTGGTATTGACCATTTGAAAGTCACTGGTAAGGTCAATGTCCTAGGGCATATGAGACTCTAATACAAGGTCATGTGACTGCTAATCCGTCTTCCGCTGAAATAATTTGAACCAGAGACTAGCACACTGATCTCTTATATCAGCCAGGGCTCCTGGCTTGACCCTCAACCCCGTGTGGTGCTCAGCATCCAAGACAGTAGTAAACCCCATCTCTCCCATATGCAGTGACTCCTCCAAAGGTTGGAAATTAGGGTGAGCATATCAGAGAGGGCTCAGTATCATCTTACTGACTTGGGATGACAGGAAGAAGCCAGAAGGAAGAGGGTGGTGACTAGGAATGCTGCTGGCCCTGAAGTTCTAACTTGAGTCACTTACAGTGGTATCCCTCCCAGTACCACCAAGTCCATATTTCCAGTTGTTGCATATTTCCCTGGAAAATAACAGTGTGAAACATGAACATCAGCTGGCACAGTCTTCATACTTCTCCCACGGCCCAAACCATCCCTGGTTCTCGTCAGTGTGGCAACTTCCCACACAGTAAGGCTAGTGTTAACTGACACTTGCTGGGTCCCAAAGCCGTAAACATCTCCACCACGGAATTTTATTGCAGAATTTCAGGAGTCTGACAAAAGCTAACCAGGTGACCGACTGAGTTACTGCTCCATTAGAAGGAAGCTTCCAGGCAGCCGTAATTAATGTCACTGATAGCTGAGTGTCGGGTTTCACAGGAAGCCCCAGTCTCTGGGGAGATTCTGTTTTAGGAGGAATCCCACCTTCAAGAAAACTAATTACCTTTTATGAAAGTGACCTTTATATAACGTCAAATGCTTTGCATCCGTGCCCGACACCTGTGTCTCTGCAGATGTGGAGTAGACTACAAAATGGTGACAAGAACAGATTTGGCCCTGTGGGATGTACGGAACCACCCTCTTGCCTTAGTGTGTTAGCCTGGCAAATGGAACATTATCTATGGCATATTGTCTAGATTCTAACTCTTGCAAGGAGACACAACACAGCCAGTTCATCTCAGTGTCTGCCTCCATTCTGTCAGAACGATCTTAACTTCTTTTCTTCTGTGTCCCACATGTGCAAGGTTGGCCCTGATTTCATCTCTTTGGCTGGGGCCACCCCATATGGAATCAGGATTCATGGGTCTTCTCAAAAACAAGTCTCCTGATTTAATGCCCAGCCATTGTCAGAGGAGATCCATCAGAGGGGAGGAAGGTGGCAGGATTTCTGGGAGGATGTATCTTCTATTCAGGTTCATGTCAAAACCTAGGGACTGTTCTATCAGGGTAGTGTGGCTGTGTTTGCAGGTTTAGCATATGGCCTGTCACTAGCCACCAACAACCCACAGAGGAAGAATCCATCAAATCCAGGCAACAGTGCACCCAACTTTCCAAGCCAGACCTGGCCCAAAGGCTTAGCCAGCAACTGAAGGGAGCAGTCCTCAAGGGGGATGGTGAGTGTGCCTGCATCTTGTCTGCTGTTTCTCATTTCTTTTTGAGATAATGAGACTCAAAGTCCAATCCAAGAGCTACTTCTGTCCCATCTCTTCCAGGAGAGCAGTGTATAGGCTAGACCTCTAGCTTGGGCTCCATGGTCACGTGGTGAGCTCTCTAGATGGGCATGCTTATTAGCCGAGATCTTTCTAGAATGATTTAGGACAGCAATAGCCCATTGTTTTGTTGGCTTGGTGGTCAGGGACAGGAGAGAGAACTACTCTCTCTGAAGCCCCTTTCCACCACCTCCTGTCATCAGGAAGCAAGCTCCTAACCCAGAAATGACAAGCATACACTGCCTAAGCTTTGGGCCCGGAAGCCTGGAGGCATATTCTACATTTCTACATGGTCTCTGAAGACCTCTGAAGAACCCACACATTGTCTCATCTCAGTGTGAGGCAAGAGCCCATCTTCCTCAGAGGCAGCACGGGCAGTGTGCAGTATAGAAGGGAGACGGCAGGAGTCTGGTTTCGGTTCTGTGGGCTACAGTACTTATGCCAGAAACAAACAAACAACCCAAAGCTGTACGACAGAGCAAATCGGCAAACCACTCCACAGCAAACATTCTAAACAGACGTGAATCATGACATGTTTTTGATTAACTGCTTACTTAAAAGCAGATGCTGTGTGGGAAGGGTGGGCACAAACATGCTGGGCTTTCAGGGGAGTCTGGGGAAGAGGCTGCCTTCTGGAGCCAGAAGGGATGGAGCCTTTAGCCAGTGGCTAAGTCTTTGTCTTCAGGCCCCTCCTCCTCTTCTTCCTCCTCTTCTTCCTCCTCCTCTTCATCTTCTTCCTCTTCCTCCTCTTCTTCTTCCTCTTCTTCCTCCACCTCTTCATCTTCTTCCTCTTCCTCCCCCTCTTCCTTCTCTCTTCCTCCTCCTCCTCTTCTTCCTCCTCTTCTTCATCCTCTTCCTCCTCTTCTTCCTCCTCTTCCTCCTCCTCTCCTTTCTTCTCCTCCTCCTCTCCTTTCTTCTCCTCCTCCTTCTCCTCTTTCTCCTCCTCCTTCTCCTCCTCCTCCTCCTCTTCCTCCTCTTCTTCCTTTTTCTCTTCTTCCTCTTCCTCCCCCTCTTCCTCCTCTCTTCCTCTCCCTCTTCTTCCTCTTCTTCCTTCTCCTCTTCCTCCTCTCCCTCCTCTTCTTCCTCCGCTTCCTCTTCCTCTCCTTTCTCCTCTTTCTCCTCCTCCTTCTCCTCCTCCTCCTTCTCCTCTTCCTCCTTTTCCTCTTCCTCCTCTTCTTCCTCTTCCTCCTCCTCTCCTTTCTTCTCCTCCTCCTCCTCCTCCTCTTCCTCCTCCTCTTCCTCCTTCTCAGACCTGGTAGATCTGGGAGAAGCAGTTTGAGTGTGAAGAGAGAGCATGGATAGATGCGGGCTCAGAGAGCTGGGCAAGGTTCCTGCCATGAGGACAGCTACTCACTTGGTCCCAGTGCTCTGTGTCTTGTGCCGCTGTCCCTCACTGGAGAGAGCAGGGTGAGGAGAGCCAGGAAGAGCCTTTTGTAATAATCAGAGCAGCTTGTACCTGGCTTTGCGTTGGATTTCTATCTGAGAGACGAGAGGCTTTGCTGTGTCATCCAGCCCTGAACCACCCCTCTGTAAGCAAGAGATGGCTCTCCAGGAGGAAAAGGAGGGAAGGAAGATGTGCACACCCATGGCCTTCCTCTTCTGTCCTATCCCCATGCTTCGTGCTCTCTGTACCACTTATCTACTTGTTGAATACTGTATGTGTGTGCCTCTGTTAGTCATGTTCACCCACAGCAGGCTGCACAACCCACCCACGGGCTCAGGACTGTGTCCTTCTGACTTCCAGCCCTGCACCAACATAGTAGAAGATGGACAGACTGATGAGCCAGTCACAATGAGGCACGCGTGTCTGTATGGGAGGTGTACCTAACAGAGCTCACAAGTTGAAATGAGAACACTGGCAAACGTCCATAGTCCCAGTGTCTTTCTGTCTGGAGCCCAAGGAAGGAACATCAGCGATCAAGCTTACCCATATAAAAGAGAGAGGTGGGCAGTCAACGGGGACAGACAAAACGTGGATCCTGGTGCCAGTTTGGAATGAATGATGGGGAACCTCCAGCTTGGGTGTGGAAATGCTGTGGTCTAGCTTCAGCTCTGTCTCCCCATCTAGGAAACCTCCAACCCGAATGTGGAAATTCCACTGTGGTCTAGCCTCAGCCCTGTCTCCCTATGTAGGGACTTCTCCAGCCTGAATGTGGAAATACTGTGGTCTAGCCTCAGCCATCTCTCCCCATCTAGGGAACCTCCAGAACAAATGAGGAAATGCTGTGCTTTATCCTCTGCCCTATCTCCCCATCTTGCCTTCCAAGAGTTTCAGAAGATCCTAGACATCTGAGAGAAGATAAAATGTCTAACCCTATTTGTCTCTTTCAATACATTTTTCATGTATCTATCTCCTCTCTCTCTCTCTCTCTCTCTCTCTCTCTCTCTCTCTCTCTCTCTATCTCTCATAAGTCTGTGTGTCTCTCTGTGTGTGTCTCTTTTTCCCTCTGATTTCTCTCTCCCTCTCCTTCTCTCCTTCCCTACTTCCCCAGGAGAGACTGTACCAGATGCACTCACTTTACAGCTAAGCTGATAAGCTGGGCATGTTCTCACAAGATTCCTGAACACTGTCAATGAATGCCAGCAGAGAGAATGCCCCCAGAGGCCACAGTGTCCCTGAGAGACATTTGCGCGTGCTTAAGAACCTAAGAAGGTAAGATCAACAGTAACAGAGCACCTGAGGGGTTGGGGTTGACAGAAGTCTACCCAGACTCAAGACGGGAAGGAAGGACCAGAAACCCATGGGAGAAACCCAGGGCCTCGACTTTTCCTGTGAGGAGGCTGCTCCACCATGCCTATCTCCATGTGTCCTTGCCATGTTGAAGTAAGTGGTATCACATGCCTAGGCCTAACTCAGATCTGTCTCTGGAAGGAGAGCCCAAGGGAGATCAGGAGGTTTCCCTGGCTGTGCTGAGAAATCTCATCATACATGCTCAGTGTTTAAAAATGAAAGTGAGCACTAGCCCGTTTGAGCTACTCATGTGATTCCTCGTGTGTGGAGATTAGAAGTGACCGAGCTTAGAGGCACACTCCATTGGCCTTGCAGAGAGATGGCTTTCAAGACCCAATGCCAATTACTTCAAAAGTTGTAGCTGGGGGGGGGGGGGCGGGCCACTGCTCAGTCCGTGAAGGGACAAATGACTTGGAAGCCTGTGACCATGTGAAGCCAAATCAGTACCACTCAAGTAGACATGAGTCTATCCACAACTCGAGTGGGTATTTAGGGACATCACCTCTGAAGTCACCCTCACCGGATACCTTGGTAAAGACAGCAGTTAAAGTAGACAGACCCACCCTTAGATGGGTGTCGGCTAGCAGGATGCAGAGTATCTGCTAGTAGGCTTAATTTTGGATGTGAAGGGCAGAAGAGGGACCACTCAAACTTCACAGTACAGCCCCTCAACTCCCAGACACATGAGTCACTGGGTTTCACACACTCTGTCTCAATCCACAGGGCCTTAGGTGAGTGGACACCTCATGGCTGTATTCTCTCTCATAAATCTATTTCCTGTTTAAAGGCTAGGAGGTAAGAAAACCACTCAAGATTAAGACAAAACGTCTGTATATCCCCAGGGATTGGCAGTCTTGCTTTGCTTTGGCAGCAATAGGGCTGGACTGGGCTCTGAGGTACATTGTCCTTATAGACTTCTACCTAATTTGTTCCCATGACCCTGTTCTGGGAGTATCAAAGGAAACACCACAGGCTGAGGGTTAGCGGTTGTTGTCCTAACCTTCCTTCAGACTTTTGGAATTTTAGGAACTCTGAGTTCAAGACACCCGGAGTCCAGCCTCCAGCCCGTGTGGTAGGGCTGGTGCTGAGTGTAGGCAGAGATGACTTTGCAGCCATTATCACTGTCCTCCCTGGCTGGACTTGCTCTGCAGCTCAAAAAGTCCCTGGCTTGAGCCCTAGCCCCCACTGCCAAAGGATGCTGTCAACCCTGGTCTTACTTGCTTACTTGGGGCTAAGGACACCCCAAAGTTCACCTCTGATGAGAGGGCTTGAGGCCAATAGGAGGAACAGGAGCCAGGTGAGATGCAGAGATACACATTTCAGCATCATGGAGGAGAACCCTGTGAACCTGGAGCTGTAACATGCCGGCGGCTAGTATCTGCATTGTCATGCTTTGGGGCAGGGATGGAAAAACAAAAGCAAAATCCCAAAGAACCATCTTCCAAATGTTTGAGCGATGTCATGGATACTGATCTTAACACGTCTGAATTGTGAAAACAATGTTCTCCTTCACCGTCAGACTCTTTCCCACGTGCCCAGGTACTTACAAAAGCTCTGACAAGCACATGTAGCATCATGTCGTTTCCAGAGGACAGAGTCCCCGGGAAGAAGCAAGAGTGTGTCTGTCCTCAGCCTTTCACCTTGTCTGGAGACTGTCCTGCATTCTCCCGCTGATACTGAGTCCTACTTGGGCCATGTAGAGAAACCACATTCTCTGGAGAAGATCCCCTACACCTAACCTAGCCCCTGGTTTGTAATACACAAGATTGTCAGGCTGTGGGGCTATCGGTGGCTCAGCAGTTCAGAGCACTGGCTGCTCTTCCAGAGAAGCAGGTTTGATTCCCAGTACCCACAGGGAGGCTCACAAACATCTGTAACTCTGGTTCCATGGCTTCTATCTGCACATGGTGCACACACACACATACACACATACATACAGGCAATACACACACATATACAACACACATATACATACAGGCAACACGCACATACATATACACATACATATACACACATACATACATACATACATATGTACAGGCAATACACACACACACACACACACACATTTAATTTTGAAGAGGGTCTACAGGCCCCTCCCAGCACCTGATACTGGGACCCTAGGGAAGAGATGGATTGCAGGGAGATGCCCACCTTGAGCATGGCAGTAATTCCAAACCAGGGAGTATGATGGGGGTTTTTTAGTAGACTTCTGTCTATGACCCAACAGAAGCCCCAAAGCAGCATCTTAATAACAAACAAAACACACCACTGCACCCTCCATTTTCCAACCCTCCTGGTCACACTTGACCCAAGAAAAACCCCAGCATCTGCTCAGCAACATGAGGAAGAGACAGCCTGTACCAGAGCATGGCCACAGGAGCCACAGGGGCTGGGCACATGCAGAACCATTGAGTTTGGATCCCTTGAGGGCTCCTGAGTGCAGCCCCGACACAAGCACACACCGTGTACGGATATATTCCTTTAATTATGGAACTGTAAAATTTCTTTAGTTCAGTCTATGCTTGTATGACACAAATGTTCGAGAATCTGCCACCCACCCAACCTGGTTCTCAGACTCACTCCTTGGCAGTCGGCTACGTGAACGCGTGTGGCCGTTAGCATCCTCAGACAGTTAAATGAAGAAATGCAGCACTGACCGTGTGTGTGGATACATAGAGAGAGAAAACCACAGCATTCTTAATTCTGGCCCAAGTGATAGGCCACACACCAGTACCATTCAGCAAGTGTCTGACGGACGGAAGCTGTCATGTAAGGGCTTGTTCTCTGGGTTGAGGCAGTCTCCCTAGATGACTGGCGATGACATACCAGGTCACCTCCAAAACGGTTTCTCCAATATATGCGTATAAATGCTTGTATGTTTGTATGTGCAGGTGCATGTGTGTGTGCATGTGCGCATGTGCTGCGTGTGATGTGAGTTGCCAAAGTACAAAACACAAGTTTATTCTGTTCATACTAAGCATGTTAAATAAATCAAGTTTTGTGACTATAACACAATTCTTTTTTTTTATCTTTTTAAAAAGGAACATCGAAGATCTTCAAAAATTGCTACAGTACAAAAAAAGTGTGTGTGTGTCTGTGTGTTGGTATTTATATATTTATATATGTATATTAACCAGAAATAGTGACTCTACCGGAAGTGATCCCCCACCCCTGTCCTCTGTTAAGATCTCTCCGCGTGGTTCGCTGGGCTCGGCTGCTGCCGAGTTTCCGGGTCATTACATGGCACATAGTGGTATTATTGGCACAGGTTCAGAATCGTGGTGCGAGTCCCAGGCGTAGGGAGCTGTCTCCTGTCTTTCTGCATGGCTTTCTCTGCTGTCTCCAGTCCGCTTCTTGCATGTCTTTTTTTTCTGCTCTCCGGAGAAAACTCTAGGAGAAGGGAGCGCCCCTAGGCACGAGCAATTTTACAAAAATAGATTTGGCCTTGGGTGTCCTGCTCTGCTGAGTTCCCGCCGGCACACAGAAGCAGCGGGTTCGGGACCCTCCCCTTAGATAGTTTAGGTTTAGGTTTTATAATTTTTTTGTTTTGTTGTTTTGTTTGTACAAGTTCACCAACGGAATCCTGTGGAGGCAGAAAAGGAGAGAGTTAGAGTAGCAGCCCCTGGGGCACAAGGAGTCTCGTTGCCCACACAAAGCCCAAATATACCCACTCCTGCAGTCTCCATGGAGGAAAGGCTTCAGCACTGTGTGCAGAGCCTCCCAAGAAGGACTGGGTCCACAGCAGGATAGAAAGATACAGAAAATCGCGGACCAGGGTGTGGGGGGCATGAGCCGGAAAAAGATCTGCCTCCCCAGGCATCTGACTGAAGTCTCCCACTAGCATATAGCCAACCCTTAAGGCCTTCCTCATTTTCCCAAGCATGTGTCTACACATTCTAGGAGCCTTACCAGAGGCCTGTACAGGGGAGAGGCATGCTCTAAAGGCCTTGTCAATCCCAGTGGCTTCTGGTTTTAGCTGGTTAGATTGTAATCTCATGCCAGGCATCCGTGGAGCCAAGCTGTCACCTCATTATCAAAGAAGGAAACGGAGGCAGAGGATGGTGGTTTCAACCAGAAACGTGTTGAGGTACAAAATCCCAAAAAGCTCCTGACTGCCGATCTACAGACTTCTAGTTGAAATACGACTCGTTCTTTGAGAAGCCCACACCCATGCTCCTGTGGGTGTCTTGACTTCTTCTGGGCAGTTCTTTTTACTGTCAACCCTCACTCTTAAGCCTGTGTTCGGGTATCTTTAACAAAACTCCCAACTCTGCCTAGGACACCAACCAGTGCTCAAATTCTTTTCAGTGTCGAAGCCCATAGATTCTGTTGTGGTTTGAGTTCACCGTAGGAACACTCAAGCTGCTGGGGGTGACAATGTGGAGCTGTCCCCTCACCTCTGACAGGGCTATACCCCCCATTAACTCATATGGAACACTTCACCCAAGCGTGAATGTCACTGGCTAGTCCTCCTTCCGTGTTCTTCCTCCCTCCCTCTCAAACCTGTGGACGGCAGAGCTTTGCTCGATGCACCTACAACATAGGAAGGAACCTATGGGGTCCCTTTCCATCCACCACCAGCTAGAGGCTCACTTGGACCAAGATTTAGGACAGAATTCTGGATCCTGAGTTTCCCCAAGAGAGAAAGAAAGGGAATCTTCTTATGTACAGGAGAGGCCAATGGCTGCAGTATGCTTTAGCAACCTGACCAGGAAAGGGCACCCAGACCTGTCTGTGTGTAAGCATTTCTAAGTAGCAGCCTGGTGTTCTAACCAGTGAGAGTCCAGGGTCTGCACATCCCTGAAGATGAGGCTGTATTATTATGTCGAAGCTGTGAGCGATCTTGCTTAGTGCTGTTTGAGTTCTGGGTCAGTGTGTGTGAGCCTCCACTGCCCCGGCTCACTAGAAACACCCACCCAACAACTACAGGCTGCTAAGACCCTTAAGCAGAAAGGGGACTTCTTCCACACCTGTTGATGACACAAGCCAAGAAGTCAGGGCTCCAGGGACCCTCGATGAAGGTGGCAGGATGTGGCATGAATGCAGGCATTGCCCCGCAGCTCCCAGGCCCAGAGAACGGCCAGACTAGAAGATCCGTCACAGCGAGTTCCGAGCTTTCTGGGGACATACAGCCCAGGAAGCAGGCTGTCCAGCCAGACCTGTGAGCTGGATGAAGAGTCCCCCACAGTTGGTGCAAGGGTGGGTATGGGACTCAGCTCTCCCAGGAGACTCCAGTGTAACACCCTTTCTTCTAACTCAACAGTGGTAGACTTTGAGCACTGACCTTTCCAAGGGACACATGAAGGATTCTCTCACTAGCAAGTTAGTGAGAGGCAGAAGTCTCTCGCTAGCAAATCATCAACCCTTAAGGCCGTCCTCACGTTCCCAGGCATGCGTCTACATGTTCTAGGAGCCTTATCAGAGACCTTATGTACAGGAGCGACGCAAGTTCTAAAGGTCTTGCACAATCTCAGTGGGCTGGCAACATCCAGGCAGGGCTGGGAAGACTCGTGTTTGTGTCCAGAGCCTCACACTTGTCTCTCCCGTAAGGTGCAGAAGAGGATTAAAGGTGTTAGCCCCTTCCCTGTGGTTCCAGAATGGACAACAGAAGCTCCCTCAACAACCTTCCGTCTGGCCTGCCATCTCCACAAGATGCCTGTTGGCTACTCTATGAGGCCTAAGTTGAAGAATCCACAATGCTTCTGTGGGGTTATCCATCTATTGTAGACCCAGTCAACCTTGCATAAAGGATTGGAACCTCGGGTCACGTCAGCATACACAGTTCCGGTGGGTGGTCTTCTCTGAGCTATGTCTCCAACCTATCTCCATATTCAGGGATCAAAGGACAAAGGGTTTCAAACAGAGAAGTAATTCAACACAGAAAGAGCCATCTTGAGTGCACATTTTCATTTGAACTTTGTTGAAGTTTTAAAAATAATCCTCTGTGAATCCACTCACGTGGGGGACCCAGGGTGTGCATTTGAACAGGCAGATGGTGGGGTGGCTAGGGTGTGTGTCTGTACAGTCAGCAGGGATGTCAAGGCCAGGGAGACTGTCAGTATCCAGTGGGAAGTTTTCCAGTGGGAAGAGTCTGACACAATTAATGCTGCTGAACCTCACACTGCAGAAGAGTTAAGGTCCCGTGACTGAAGCACCTGCTCTGTGAGCGTGAAGACCTGAGCTTGGACCATATAAGAGCCACATAAAAGGTGGGCATGGCAGTGTGGGTGGGTCTATAATCCTTGTGCTGAGGAGACAGAGGCAGAAGGACCCCTGGGTCTTATTGCCCTGACAGCCTAACTGAATTGGCGAGATCTGGGTCAGTGAGGGTTCAAAAAATACGGTAGCAAGTAACAGAGGAAGTCATCCAACACTGACCTCTGACCTCCACAAGCACACAACCGCAGAAACACAGAGTTAACAATAACACATACACACGCACCTGCACACACACATACATACGGACACCACATCACACACACATGCAGAGAGAAAGAGAGAGAGAGAGAGATAGAAGAGAGACAGAGAGAGAGAGACAGAGACAGAGAGAGAAAGACAGACAGAGAGGAAAGAGAGACAGAGAAAGACAGCAAGGTTAGTTGATATTTATTAGGTCTGTTTTTCTACAATTACATGCTTATTTTAAACAGGTTCACTAAAGGTTGGCCTAGTGACCTAGGTCGGTGTAATCTGGGTGACTTAGGACCCCCTCTCTCTCTGTGTCTATGTCTGTCTCTCTGACTCTCTGTTTCTCTCTCTCTCTCTCTCTCTCTCTCTCTCTCTCTCTCTCCCTCCCTCCCTCCCTCCCTCCCTCCCTCCCTCCCTCTAAAGCAAGCACTGGCAAACCTGCATCTAAGGCAGGCTGCAAGTCTTAGGGTCGCCCCACCTTCATGAGAAAGGCTCCCACGGAGGATGCTGGTCTTTGATCCTGAACTTAAAGCAAGGCTGAAGGAACAGCCCCACCCCCTCCCTGCCAGCCTTCTAGATACTTCTATCCTATGTTCTCCATGCTGGCTCCTCCCACCAACCTTCCCCACCACCATGCCCCTCCCTCTCTCCTCTACTCGGACATGCCCTCAATTCCTATCCGTCTTGGTTCCTTTAAGAGCGTTTCCTGGAATTTTCAGCCAGGTACATAGCATTTCCCTGACAGCAGGATCCTTCCTGAGTACAGATCTGAGGTGGAGGTCACCTCAGGCTGGATGGTAGAGACTGGTGACAGGGACTATCCCTTGTAAAGTGATTATATGGAACCACACAGGGAGGGAATTCTCCAAGCCTACGAGGCAGTGTCACTGCAGACGGAGATAGTGGTGAGTCGGCCATTGTAACAGCAGCACCTACTTTCTGGAGAGAGTAGAGATTTCAGACAATGTCAGGGCATCATCTAAGTCTCAAGACAGGGAGAGAAGAGAGATGAGAGGCCTGCCCTGAGCTCGCTGCCCTGCTGTTCTCTAGTTCTGCCCCACAGTGGAGGGCTGGGGTCTCCGGCTGCAGAGGCTCAGTGCAGGAGCCTCTTTGGTCCTGAGTTGGAGAAAGACCATGGGTCTGGGCCAGCGGGGAACGATGCAAGATGTGAGCCTGGACCCCAACAGGAAACAGGCAGGAAAGGACAGGGGAGGTTGGAACTGCAGAGCAAACAGATAATTTCTGGGATAAATTCTGCCCCCTGCTGCCCAGAAGGAAACTGAACTGCAGGCTTCCAGGGCTTGTGGGCTTTACTGAGCAGAGGCAGGCCTGGTCCCCGGTGCCACAGCTCCTCACCAGCCTGGAAGGACACCTGTGCCCCGTGTTCCTTCTGTGCTGGATGACAGAAAGCACAGCTTCTAGAAGGTTGTCTGTGTTACCTTGAAAGAAGCATTCCTTTAAGTTACAAGAGCTCCGCCCTCTCTGGGCAGTGTTTGTGTGTGCACACGTGTATGCACGTGTGTGGGCGCGTGTGTACGTGCTCCTATGCACACGCCTGTGCACATGCATGCAGACGTCAGGGGTCAACATCAGGTGTTTCTCTCAGTCCCCATCCACCTTGAGACAGGGTCTCTTAGTGAACTCAGAGCTCACAGAACGGCCATGTCTAGCTTCGGATGTGGACGCTAGTCATCTGGAAGCACTCTACCAAGCCATCTCCCCAGCCCCCGGGGTGTGTTTTCTTCTGTTCTGTTTTGTTTTGGGGTAGGTTCAGCACTTGCCTTTTTTTTTTTTTTTATCAGTTTGTGCTTCAATTTGTTCCTGAGAATATTAGTAATGATTCATCTCTTGTGTGCTCCAGACTGGAGAGTCTCAATGTTTTTCGGGGTGCTGTTCAGAATGAAGTGGCTTTGACGAAGAGGAAGAACCTAAGCTTAATTCAGTTTTCTGAAGTTCAGCCATCCCGGGGGTGGGGTGGGGGCTGACAGGAAATGAGGCGTGAGCCAATGGCAGGCGAGCCTCTGAGTAGACGTCGGCTTCATGTGGCTTCCTCCAGAGCTACCTGCAGCCACTGTTAGGTGGGATGAGACAAGGACTCTCTGAAGTGGGAGCTTGTCTGTCAGGATACCTGGGTCTCCCTAGGAGTCTCTCTGCAGGGAGAAGACTTGGCCAGAGTTAGGCACCGCTGGGTACAGGCGCAGTCCTGTGAGGGGGTAAGGATGTGTTGGGGTAAGAAACTGCTACACAGAGGCCAGAAAGATGACTCAGAAGAGACTGTATATATGCCCGTGCTTACACAGAGGGATGGGGGAGAGAGGAGAAGGAGGAGAGGGAAAGAGAGAGAGAGAGAGAAAGAGAGAGAAAGAGAGAGAGAGAGAGAGAGAGAGAGAGAGAGAGAGCACACTGACACAAACACACATTGACACACACAAATATACACAAATAGACAAACTCACATAGACACTACCCTGGCACACACACAGACACTACACACACACACACACACACAGACACAGATAAATTCCTTTAAAGAAATTGCTACATCACCTATAAAAAGCTATCTAAAAGTCCTAAAGGCTCTTCAAGAGATAAATATCTCTATTGACTCTTAAACCTGAATTAAATGTTTTTCTACTAATTGCTGTTTATTTAAGGGACAATAAGCAGCCGTGTAAATCTGAGAGATCTCTCCGGCGGGTCTCTGCTCGTTGCCCACGCTCAGGCGTTAATTATAAGAATCAGGGGAGGCTTGGAGTCTGAAAGCTTTCATCCCAGTGACTGATGGATGCATCGCCCGGCACACGGCGATGAGATCTTTAAGCATTTATCAGAGACTAATGAGTCTCTTTCCACAGCTCTCCAGTTCTGGTCTACAGAAAGTCACTGGAGGTGAAGCACGGCAGGTGCGTCAGAGAGCACATCCTTTTGGAAAGGAGACACTACTGCCTAGTTCTTCCGAGCCCAGAGGGTCCCCATGATGCACATGGAGAGGCGGGCGTGGCCTGGAAACAGATGTGCTCACGTAGATGAGAGTGACTGAACTCCCCCACCCCCCCAGGGGCAGATCCATCCGACATCCCTGAGATCAGCGTACTGAGATACCTGATCAAAACTGTGGGGAGTTCACTGCTCCGGGGAAGAGCAGATGTCTCCGGAAAGATAAGAGGTCTGGGGAAGAGGAACAAATAAAACCATGTGTCCTGTTCCTGAGTTCTAGGTTCTTGTAAAGTCTGTGCTGCAGCTCCCTGCAAGAAGGCTGCAAAGTGCAGGCCCCTGGGCACTCAGGACTGGCCTTCCTGCAGCCTGGTTGGCCATCCCCTTTAAATGGAGATCTTACAGGCCCACCCTACCCTCCGCCTGCCAATTGCTTGGGGCTGACCTAGGGGGTGAGAGAACAGAGGCGTCTTTCATAGAAATGGGCTGGGTCTCAGACACTGCAAGGGGTTTGCAAGGCAGAGCCATCTGTAGGGTGGACAGTGTGACATCCTGAAACCAGGGAGCTCTGGGTAACTGGGCCTCATTCACCAACAACAATCTAGACCATCATGGCCAAATCATCTGTCTCCTCTCAGACTCAGTTTCCCTCCTGTAGATGGGCTTGCTGGGAGAGTTGCCCCAAGTCATGTGGCCTATGGACTCCCAGCTCTCCCAGGAAGTGGTGGTTCAGTGGTCAGACTCAGAATCTCCATGTTAATGAATTATCGTTTAACACTTTTTCTTGTTTGCTTTTTCTTTTTAATTGATACAGGATCTGACTCTGTACCCATATTGTCTTTGAACTCTCAGTGATTCCCCTGCCACAGACTTACGATTGCCTGATTACAGACATTAGCAACCGGGCCACCTTTGATGAACTTTTAAAGCTATCACCTAGATGTGGCACCTACCCCACCCTGGGACCTGCCAAGCCTCACCAGGTGACAGAGAACTCCACTGCTCCCCAACACGAGCTGAGTGTGCACATCCACATCCCCAATGGAGAGAGCACACTGGAAGACCATGGCACTGTGCTCTGAGGACGCACCGGGCTCTGAGTCCTTGCCTGCTAGAAGGCTGTGCTTGCCACCCAGGCTCGGTGAAGGCCTCCGCGGAAGGCTCATTTCCAGTCTAATCTAATTACATTCGCTTGCCCGTTGGCGGAACATGTTGGCTTTGGGACAGAGACTGAGGGCTGGAGATTTGATTTGGACCAAACTTGCGATTCATTAGTGCCGGGATTAAGAACCGACCGATTCGTTTCCAAACTGGCAGCAATTCTTCCCTGCTTCCTGCTGGACAAGGGCTGGGTATAGAGCCTCTGAGCCATGCTCACCCCACATCCCACACAGTAGGTAAGCACCGAGCAAGAGGAAAAGATTTGCGGACACCGTGTCCTAAGAGTCGGGCTTGTCATCTCACCGGAAATGATTGGATGGATGCCTCTTTGACAAGAGGGACATAGACTTGCTGGCTCTGCTGTGATACTCAGGGCGAAGGAGGGTTCCCGGTAAGACTTGCATCTCAAAGGAAAGGAGGACAGACAGACACCACCACGGGCTGTGTCTGCAGCATGTGTAAGTCGGACTTGTGGGCTGTGCAGCTCCTGGGCAAGGTGCTCACGGCCCTGTGGGCTACTATTCACAGATATAGCACAGAAGCCATTGGATGTTCATACCAACCAAAGCAAGCCGAATGTTCCCAGGCAGCAGAGCGTGAAGAATTCATCCTGTCTGGGTGCAGGTCTCCAGCTTCAAATTAGAGGATGTCTCAAGTCTTTCGCTTCCTTTCTTCATCATGTCATTTCTTATCTCTTATTTTCATAGTTCAAGACGGTCTTTTAATTCCAATCTGGTCGCCCTCCCCCTCTCCCCCAGCATGGTTTGTGTGATGAGGGTGTGATCCCTGTCTGCTTAGCTGCTGCCCCGGTGGGTGGCTTCCTGTTGAGGGAAGAGGGTGCTGTGCCTAGAGCTTGTTTCTGAAGGTGATTTCAGCTCTCAGCTCTGCACAGGGAGAGCATGACAGTTGAGCTGCTGCTGCTGCTGCTGCTGCTGCTACTGCTGCAAGGAGATCCTGTGAGCTACTCCCCCATGGCATAGTCTCATCTGTGTGTCTGAGAGACGTACCTCAGAGACCCATGGTCCTGTACCTACACAGGGGATGTCCTGAGAAACCCACTGTCTTAGAGAGGGGCTCCTGGTCATCTCAAAAAGAGGTAAGGATAGTAGTGGAGGGGAGGGCATCCTGCCCCAGGAAGATACGTACCATGAAACAGACACATGGCGTCTGCCCCGCCCCCAGGAGGTAAAAAGCCTTCGGCCAGTCAGCAGGAGATTTCAAACCATTTCTCAGACACAAAGGCCACAGGGATGAGATGCCTATCCGCAGAGGAGGACCTGGGAGAGCAGAGAAGGATGGTGTTGTTAGCCTGTGCACACCACAGGGCAGGTGAGCTGGGTAGCCTGCAGGTTGGGTCTGCTCTCTTGAGGAGGGTTTTTAAGGGACTACCATTTTCTTGCAGGCACATGAGCAGAGAGGCTGGAGGTTGAGGACTCAGGTGTGAAGGCGGGAAGGCTGGCCATCCCTCACTCCTGTGCTATCTCCAGATGCTGGCTTTGGGGTGAGCTTAAAGCCAGGGTCTATGCATCCATAGGCAGAGACCATATTGCCTATGATAGAAAGGACAGCACTTAGGTCCTAAAATGTTTCCCTTACATTTTGTCATTGAAAGCAGGTTACTGTGATGGTTAGTGTTAACTACCAATTTGACACAACCTAGAATTACCTTGGAAGAGAGTCACAGTGAGGGACCATATAAATCAGGTTGGCCCGTGAGCATGTCTATGGAGTGGGGTTATCTTCATTGTTAATTAATGTGGGTGAAATTCAGACCACTGTGAGTGGCACCATTCCCTAGGCAGGGGATTCTGGGAGAATCCAGACCACTGTGAGTGGCACCATTCCCTAGGTAGGGGATCCTGGGAGAATCCAGACCACTGTGAGTGGCACCATTCCCTAGGCAGGGGATCCTGTGAGAATCCAGACCACTGTGAGTGGCACCATTCCCTAGGCAGGAGATCCTGGGAGAATCCAGACCACTGTGAGTAGCACCATTCCCTAGGCAGGGGATCCTGGGAGAATCCAGACCACTGTGAGTGGCACCATTCCTTAGGCAGGGGATTCTGGGAAAATCCAGACCACTGTGAGTGGCACCATTCCCTAGGCAGGGGATTCTGGGAAAATCCAGACCACTGTGAGTGGCACCATTTCCTAGGCAGGGGATCCTGGGAGAATCCAGACCACTGTGAGTGGCACCATTCCCTAGGCAGGGGATCCTGGGAGAATCCAGACTACTGTGAGTGGCACCATTCCCTAGGTAGGGGATTCTGAAACATATAAATGTGAAGACGGCAAGCAAGCAGATACACATGCATTTATTTCTCTCGGCTCTAGAGAGCCAGCTGCTTTAAGCTTCTGCTGCTGTGAAATCCCTGTAATGATAGGCTGAATCCTGAATAAACTGAGTAAGCTCCTTTCTATTCTAAGCTGCTTTTTGTCAAGGTGTTTCATCACAACAACAGATATAAAACAAGCAACTACCATGTCCCAGGCCCAGTGGCAGGCACCAGAGTGTTACCCTTCCTGGTTCTGTAGCAGGGTATGAGAGTATCAGATACCAAACCCTCTACAGAAAGACAGGGTTTTCCCTATGGCTCACCTGCTCACTTAGCCAGTAGCACAGGAGCATATGAACTGGTGGCCAGAAGCCCTGATGTCCAAGATTCACCCTTACTTATAGTAAAGCAGCAAATATGTTGGAAATGACAGAGTGACCCAAAGCCGTCCTCCCCATGGCCATGACAGGGAGCTCTCAACAGTGTTCCTATGCTGTTGTGATGGTTTGAATATGCTCGGCCAGGGAGTGACACTATTAGGAGGTGGGTGTGCCCTTGTTGTAGTAGGTGTGGCCTTGTTGGAGTGGGTGTGGTCTTGTTGGAGTGGGTGTGGCCTTGATGGAGTAGGTGTGGCCTTGTTGGAGTGGGTGTGTCACTGTGGGTATGAGCTTTAAGACCCTCATCTTAGCTGCTTGGAAGCCAGTATCTGCTAGCAGCCTTCAGATGAAGATGTAGAACTCTCAACTCCTCCTGCACTATGCCTGCTTGGATGCTGCTCTGCTCCCTCCTTGATGATAATGGACTGTACCTCTAAACCTGTAATCCAGCACCAATTAAATGTTGTCCTTATGAGAGTTGTCTCGGTCATGGTGTCTGTTCACAGCAGTAAAACCATAACTAAGACAACTGCTAATCCAGCTCTGATCTGGGGAGGGGCCTTTCAGGCATGTGAGCATCCAGCTTACAGCCTCATTTCTTTTTTCTTTTTTTCTTTTCCTAATTTACAAATGACGCACGGGTGCACAGTCACTTAAAAAAAATAGCTTATTGATATTTTAATTTAATGCTGGGCAAACCCTGAGCGGCTGACTCAGGAGTTTGCTAACCATTCCCAGGGATGGCTGGAGAAGGGTGTCTTCTTTGAGGGATAACCCATTTAATAACAGCATTTAATAAGAGGCTCCAGTCTGCTTGGCGTTTTCCGTGTTTCTGAGCTGGCTGCCGACACATTATTGTTGACAAAATCTCAGAGATACCGACTGTGGGAGGAACCCAACATGATCTGCTGATGCTCGAGGGAGCAGTGAGTCCTTGGCTGGCTTTGAACCCTAAGGCTGGAGGGCAGGTAGGTACTCAGCCCCAGGCACAGTGGGAGGGGCTGAGAATACCTCTTCATCACAGTTTGGGGGTCTAGGATAGGTGTTGGTATCAAGCTCTGAACCCAGTGACGTCACATCTAGGCGACCCCCACATCGTTGTCAAGGCAATCACCAAACATTCCCAGAACCCACTTGGCTACCTTCTACCTTTACCTGGGAGAGGCTACGTCACCGCCCATATAATACAGGCAGAGCCCCCTGACCTTTCTCTCTTCTTTCACCTTCCTCCTCTTCTTCACCCCTCCCATCTTTGCCCTATCTCTTGAATAAACCCCACTCAGAACCTTAGAACCATTTGGTCTGGTGTGGTCTATTCTAAGCCGCGCGGACGTATTTCAATAGGTTTTCACTATGACTTCCGCTGTGCTTCCCAGGGTGGCTACATACCTGTTGATTCAACTTCACTGCTATCGCTTTGACAAATCAGCTCTCCGCATGTGCTGGGCCCTTGCAAGCTCTATGGGGCAACTGGCCAAAATGGCAGTGCCCGGTTCACCCACACAGAGCTTTGAACCTCAGAGCCTGGATCACGTGGAACTCACCGGTTTCCATTGAACGTGGACTTGTACTCCCCGGTTGAGTGCAGCGTCTCATCGGCATACACCGGCACGGAGGCCCTGACACACTCGTGGGAACACTGCAGTGTCTCATTATAGGCGGTGAAGATATCCACACTGCTGGGCACCCGGGCCGGGGTGAAGTCCGTCAAGTTCTGGCAACTCTCCTCCTGCTGATTCATCTTCCGCTGGTGGCTGTTCCTCCGAGTGTGACCGCTTGGGGCACAACTAGGAGAGAGAGAGGCGGGTTGGAGGTGGGGGTGGGCAGGTCCCGGAGCTCATGTGCGGCTGGCTCCCGCACATCCACAGTGAGGCCTCCGCTGCCAGGCATGATTTATATGACATAGTAATTCCCAGCCTCTTCAGGAAGATCAACCACAATCAAGCAATCAGCTTTTTTTTTTTTTTTCAGATATAAAATCTGAATTTTAAATGCGGCCATTATCACAAGAGTGCTTTGAGGTGAGCGGTGGGACTAGGGAACCTTATTTGCCTAAAGAATGTCAGCTAGACTGAGATGGCTGACTCAGTTTCCCTCAGATGCCTTAATTGGATGGAAAGGTTGATAATGCCCATTGCAGGAGGGCTGGGTGGCCAGGAGGCGACCTTTGTGTGTGTGTGTGGGGGGTAGCCTGGGGTTAGAGACTGCTTGACTGTTGGATGAACTGCTGAAAGGTAGCTCCTGCCCTGCCCCCCGACTTGCTGTATGTCTGTCTATCTGTCTGTCTGTCTGTCTTTATGTCACCTTGCCCAGAACGCATCTTCAAAGGTGAAACAATGACTTGTGTGCTTGCCAGGATCTGACAAAGGCGCTCTCTCGTGCCCCATGAGCTCCGCCTCACTCCTCCACCAGTCTTGGAGGATGAACAGGGGACCCCACTCCTGTCTCTGAGGGAATATCACAGGAACGCAAGGTGACACCAAAGCCAGGTGGCCTGTCTTCTGAGGGTCTCACTTTACTCTCTGCTTCTGTTTCCCCAAGTGGGAGGGAGGCTTTGATTCCTGCTGAAACTGAGCACGGGGCAGAAGATCCCTCAGCAGAAGAGACTCTGAAGCCGGACGGTGGTGGCGCACGCCTTTAATCCCAGCACTTGGGAGGCAGAGGCAGGCGGATTTCTGAGTTCGAGGCCAGCCTGGTCTACAGAGTGAGTTCCAGGACAGCCAGGGCTACACAGAGAAACCCTGTCTCGGGGAAAAAAAAAAAACAAAAGAAGAGACTCTGAGCTCTACTGACCGTCTTCACTCACGCCTAATTGCTTGGCTTGTCACAGAAGGGGGTCACAAGTCCTCTCTGTTCCTGGGGTTTGGTCATGATGTCGTACTATGTCACATGCACAAGGGACTGGGGTCGTCCCCCTTGAAATACTTTGCTGTCCATGTATACTGGATCTACCAGGAGTCCACCTGCCTACCAGGTATGAGGCCAGTGGAATGGGGTTTGTCCTGGGCTGTTAGTCCCCCTTGCTACCTACCTCTGGCTCCCTTGCTTCTGGGTTTGTCCAGTGGCTGGAACCCTACTTGTTATTTACATATGTCTGGGATCAGGGCACACTGTACCGCTGGGGAGCTGGACCTCTGAGGCCCACAAGCAACAGATGCCTTTCCAAGTGGCTGCAGGAGGATCTGAGATGCAAGTGCTACAGGCAGCAAGGAACCCTCTCGGTTTTCTTGGGCTGTGTCAGAAGAACACACCCAGCAAGGCCAGCCTCAAAGAAGGCCACTTTACAGAAGGGAGCAGGGAAGGGAGCCATCTGCAGCAAGGCAGCAGAGTGGTTAGCGAGCAGAGAAATACTGCTCAAGGCAGAGAAAGTCTGTCTGGGATTGCAGCTTTGACCTCAGTGGAGAATGGGAGTCCAGGAGGGGTCTGGCCAGGCAGATGATGCTTCTCTGCCCTTCTGGGAGGTATGATAGGCAATGGACACAGATAACACATGGGTCCAGCTAGACCTGGGTGACGGGAGAAACATGTATCCTGGGAAACCATGTCACAAAGGTGGGGCGTGGGAGCCGAGATAAGAACTACATTAGAAAGCAGACCCAGCTGAATACAGTCGTGGCCACAGTCCCTTTTACTGTAGTCACCTGGGACCTCCTACTCCAACGGGAATGCAGTCTGTAGGCTGCCATTCAGGTCTGTTTCATCTGAAATGGAGGTCTTGTGTTACCCAGCTACATAGCTGAGGCTGACCTTGAACCTCTGACGCTCTTGCCTCTACTTCCCTAGCGCTGGAATTAGAGGTACAGGCCAACACACCCAGTGTACGCAGAGCTGGGAAGGAAGCCAAGGCTCCAGGCAAGCTGGCCAAGTATTCTGCCAATGGAGTTAAATCCGGAGCATCTAAACCCGGTCTTAAAATGTTGGTGCTCTCTGTGCAGACCTCCCTGGGTACCCCCGCAGCCCGACGCTCCCGGGCCTTACCAGTTTTTTAAGACAAGAGTTGTGATGAGCGCAGCAATCACCATGATGAGGGAGACGGTGATGGTGATGATCTGATGCACAGCCAGACCTGGAGGGGAGGAGATGGGAGAGGTCAAAGGTCATGACACAGGGGTCAAAGATCAGCACACAGGCAAGGCCATGGCGGAAGGCACCAGGGCTGGAGCTGGCAGGGACAGACCAAAGGACATTGAGCAGGTGCTTAGAGATTCATTTGAAGCAACAAGACTGTTACCCTGCATCCAGAAAGAGAGTCTCCAGCCCTGATTGAGAGTCTTTCCCGTACTTAGCATCTCAGCAAGGACTTGGCCATGGGCAGTTGTGCCCTGTGCCTGCTGCCTTGATCTGGATTCAAGTAGCTCTGCCGAGATTCCCAAGCCCTCCCTCCCTACTTCCCTCCTCGTGCATGGTGCAAAGGTTCTGCTTCTCTATTCTGGAGCCATGAGCATGAGCATGTGGAGGAGACTGGCCTGACCCAGGTGGTGCCAGTCTGACCCATACAGGACTTCTAGAAGAAGATGAGTTCCCCTACAGCAGACCCTAAAGACGCCCTCCCCAGGGCTGTCTCCTGTTCCTAGAGCCCTCCATGACTGCTGCCTGCAAAGTTAGTTCCCAGCAGTGAAATAACGAAGGAAGGGTGAGTCTTCTGTCACCCGGCCTGGAAGTCCTATCCTTCTCCCCAGGGAAGAATGAAGGTGGACTGGACCATAGAGTTGACAGGAAGGGGATAGACGGGCAGAGCCCACCTTGGCAGTTGGATAGCCAGAACTAATGCAGACGAATGGCCAAGGTCATGATTTCTCCCTCATCCCCCTCCAGTGCTCCCAACCAGTGATGCAGGATAGAGCGGAGAAGGCGGGTACTAGCTCCCGCCTCTGGCCCCATCCTTGTCCACATTCCTTCTGGACCTCATTTATCACAGCCCTCCTGGGACATAGGAATAAATATTTTCCCCAGATGACTATGATCCAGCCTCAGTGGTCTGCAGGGTACACAGCCTCGGCTCTTTCCTGATGTTGGTAAACATGGGATCTGAACGGAAGACCAAGGTAGCTTGGGGAACCTTCAGGGCAAAGCATCTTCCTCTGAGGGCTGATGTCTTTGAGATGAGTGGACCCTGTCCTGTCTCTACCTGGCACCCAATTCTAACACCCTCTCTGCAGACACCCGATCATCACATCTGACAGAACTGAGGTGCTAGGGCACATATTTCCACGCGGCAGACTGCAGTGTTCCGAGGTCGCTGGCAGCCTCCCAGAGACCGTCGCAGAAGCAGATGTTCCTTCTCTGCTAAACGCGATCATCAAGGGAGAGTCGTCCGCGAACGATTCCAAGTTGGCGAAGCCAGAACACACATCCCGGTTCCCCACTCCCCCTCCTCTGTGAGGAACCGCCATTTGTCACGAAGGATTCCCATTCTGGTTCACAGGAGGAAACAGAGGAGCCGACGAAGGACTGTCAAGGCCATCCACCGTTTCTACCCGTTGATTTGAGAGCCACTGTGGCACACTCTCTGTGCGGCATGGTGCTTGCAGAGGCCCTCGTAGCCATCATGGCTGCTGTCGGGAACAGCGGGTCAATTCCACTTGCTTTGAAGTCAGAACTCTCAGTGCCCACCGAGGCCTGTGGCTTCCCACACACCTGTGCTCAGTCTGGAGCACTTCCTGTTGACCTTGGGTGAGCCTCCTACTCTTTCAAGACCACTATTCAACCTCACCAGTGGGGTTAAAGCCAAGCTAGACCTCGGGAGCTATCTTCACTCTCCTCAATAATGGAGAACCCACCAGCCCAGGCATCTCCGTCTTCTCACTAGGGTCTGAGAACCATCACAGATCTTGCAAGCAGGGGAGGAGTTGACAAGGATGGGCAGTTTGATGGACAACTCTAGAAAGGGTGTTGCCTGCTCACTGTCCTATCGTGTTACAGACAGAACAGTCAAGAAGCAGCCGTGTCGTTCTGAAGGACTATGCTGATCCCGAGCTGGCAGATGCACCAAAGAGGAGGAGAAAGCTGATGACTAAGACAGAGATGATGGTGATGATGTTGATGGTGGTGATGATGGTGTTAATCCTGATGGCAAAGTGATGACGAAGACTATTTAGATTTTGGTGGCGGTGACGATAGTCACGACCTACATCAGCATAACTGAAATTCCCTTCAATGCCATCATCAGGAGCATCATCCAATCACAGTCATCAACACCAAGATCATCATTGCTGCCGTTATCACCGTGACGACGGCAGGGAGCCCGGGAGGAGGAGGATGGCAGCGATGATCACGGATAGTCACTCAACAAGCGTCAGCCATGGCCAGTGTGGTCACTCTCCCCTGTAGTCCTGGCAACACCCTGAGTGGTAGATTCTACAGTGACAGGTTACAGAAGGGAAAATCACCCTGGGAATCTGTACATTCTTCAGATCACGAGGGATCCACTGGCTCCAGCAACAGTGTATTAGACAATCCTGGGCAGCCTCGGCTAATCTGAGTACTGTCTCCCCGCTTGTGTGTCAGAGGCTAGAAGCTCACATGCCACCACCTCCTCAGTGGGAAGGTTCCATGGACCCTGCTCCAGGCCAATGCTGGGGGGCAGCCTTCCAGCCACACACTGATTCCCATGGCGAAAACTATATCTTTGTTCCTTGGGGTGAATGTGCCACCTTCTATGCCAAGGCTAGAGAACGGTATCAAGGCTGGACTGATGGCGGATAGAAAAGAGCAGAAGGCAGAGCTGAGGACCAGTAACAGCAGAGACTCGCTCACCAGAGAGGGGTGGCCCACCAGAGGCAAAGAGAATCCTTTGGTAAGGACAACAAACTCAGCTGTCCAGCTCCAGTTGTGTGCAGCAGTGGAGGAGACCAGGGTACCCTTCAACTCTGACCTCTTTCTCATCCTGAGAGGATTCTGTCACTGAGCTGGCTATCAGCAGATGCCGAGTCCATAGGAGACGAGAGGTCACGGACAGAGGCATCACTGGTGTTGGATTCCTCATTACCTTCCCCCAGCTGAGAAAGGAAAAGACCAGTTCTACTCTTCGGTAGTGAAAGAAACAGAGAAGGAAATAGTGGACTCAGGAGACCCTGCTCAGTGATGACTATGAACACAGAATACCAACCTCTGACTAAGGTCCTTGTGAATTTCTGACCTCCTATAAAGGGGCTCATCACCATCTTTGTATCTGTGCCTACCCGGTGCACACTACACCTCACCCAGAACCTTTAACGATGGCTACATGCCATATTGCTACATTTGTTACTAAGAAATAAGAAACCAGGGAGACCGGAACAAAGCTGTATTGGTTAGGTTTTTATCAATTTGACACAAGCTAGAGTCACCTGGGGAAAGGAACCTCAGCTGGGAAATTGCCTCCATCAGACTGGCCTGTGGGCAAGTCTGAGGGTTCATATTCTTGATGAATAACCATATCTGGAGAGGTGTGTAAGAAAGCAAACCGAGCAAGCCAGTATGTCGTGTTATGTCATGGTCTCTGCTTCAGTTCCTGCCCCGACTTCCCTTCCTGATAGACCACAAGCTGTTAAAATGAAATGAACTCTTTGCTCCCCAAGTTGCTTTCGGTCATGGTGTTTTATCACAACAATAGAAACCCTAACGAAGTCAACTGTCAAAGCCCAGGGCACATTTGAAAAACTTGTTTTTCTTACAAATTTTGTACGTGAGTTATTTATTTACATAACTTCTAGTTCTCCCTCTCCCCAACCCTTCTTGTGTCACCCTCTCCCCTCAAGTTCATGATCTCTCCTACAGTTACTATTGTTGCCATACATATACATATCTATTCATCCTCCATCCGCCCATCCATCATCCATCATCCACCCATTTATCCCCAGCCACCTATCCACCCATCCATCTGTCCATCCATCCATCCATCCATCCTTCTAAATATCCATCCATCCAACCATCCATCCATCCACCCATCCACCCATCCATCCATCCATCCATCCATCCACCCATTCATCCATCCATCCATCCATCCTTCTAAATATCCATCCATCCATCCATCCACCCACCCATCCATCCATCCACCCATCCATCCACCCAAATATCCATCCATCCATCCATCCATCCATCCATCCATCCATACATACATACATACATACAACCATCCATCCACCCACCCATCCATCTATCTGTCCATCCATCCACCCATCCATCCACCCACCCACCAACCTATTGAGTCCGTTTAGTGTTTCTCAAATCTACATCTATTTTGAGCTGATCATTTGGAATCGGATAACCTATTGGTGGTATCCCTGGAGAAGCCTGACTATCCCTCTCTCTGTAGCCACTGATTACCTGTAGTTTTAAAATCTAGGGGTGGGGCCTTGTGAAATTTGACCTAACACCTTGGCCTGTTGACTGAGCATGTCATTATGCAGGTATTGTTTAGGCAGCCATACTGTCAAGATGACATGGGTGCAGCTTCCCTTCTGTGTCTAGCTACTCCTCCTGCATTAGAAGCAAGATCTATGAATGAACCCACAGGTCCTACAGTGATGATGGTTGAACAAAAACGGATCCAAATAACACTTGCATGAAGCAGTTTGGATTATGGGAAATACGCAAGCGCGCTTTGTCCTTTCCTCTCACTGGAAGGCTGTCCACTGAGAAGAGAGCAGAGCCACGTGAGATGTTATAGGACGTCCACAGAGTCTGCCCTGTGACCCCATCTCCTCCAGACACCAGGAGTTGCTCATAATCTTCAAATGGAGCTAACGCAAGCAAAGGTTTCCTCACGAGATCCCTAAGAAATACTTTAGGCTTTTTAGAAGGTATAATATGTGAAGCCAGCTTGTATTGTGCGTATTAGTATACTAATATTATTTTATGATATCATAATAACATTTTATTACTGTAATATAATACCGATGGTATATTGGTATATTATTATGTTTAATTTTTATGTACAATCACCTTGCATTACTGCAATAAAATACTAGAAGGAGCTAACTTTATAAAGAGGAAAGGGTTATTCAGCTCACAGTTTTAAGGGGTCAAGGTTACGGCACCTGAATCAGCCCAGTTCTGGTTACTCCTACATCACATCATGGTGGCTAGTAATGGTTAGGGAATGTGCAGGGGTAAGATTACAGAGAGTGGGGGAAGAGATCAAGGAAGACATATGCAGGCTCAAAGATCTCATGGTCCCTTTTGAAGGTATGTGCCCATTGTTCTAAGTACCATCCTTTAGGCCTCTACTCTTCAAGGCCCCAACTCTTCCCACACCATCCTGGGATCGAGTCTCCAGTTGCAATGGACCCTTGGAGGCACTTAAGCTACATCTCAAACATATCAGCGTTTGTACTAGACTATGGCCATCAAGGTGCACAACACACCATAGACAATGTACAAAAAATAGCCGTAATTGTGTTTCAATAAAATTTTATTTGTATATATTTTGAAAGACCAGCTGCCATACTCTGGCCATGTACAGCAGTTTTTAGAATCGTCACTAAGGTGAGCAGACAAATGGTGTGTGTGTGGGTTCCTTGTAGATTTAATGAAACTATTTATGTTCTGACTTCTGACTAAAGCTGAGGCTTCCAGTGTAAACCTGTGGTTCAAAACACCAGCATCTCCCCACTCTGTCACCAGAGGGTCGCTGTCTGCAGAGATTCTCACTGCCATTGTCTAGATGGTTTAAAAACAGCCACAGCCTTTTGCTTGCAGCCTGGCCCTCTATCCAGCAGCATTGCTGGCCCTGCTAGATTGGGTCTGCCCCCATGCAGCAGTTTGACAGTAGACCGCTTTGCATGATGGGTCTCTGGAGAACTCAATTTGACAGGATTCTTGATTCTCGAAAATCAAAACTCAGAGAGAAATTGACTGACTTAATCCCTTCAGTGGTACTCAGAAATATTTCAGCCAGGTGTCTGTCTGTCTCAATTGTCTTCACTCACGCTGAAGAAGAACCTGCATCTCGTGAATGGTAAGGATGGATGACCAGATCACAGGGAAGGCTGACGGCTCTGTCAGTACAGAACTCGCTTTGCAAGCACATTTGCCCACATTTGATCCCTAGAACTCACACGCAAAGGCTGGAGTGGCGCTGTGTAGTTTATTCCCAGCATGGAAATGAGAGAGGATCCCTAAGACTTGCCGGCCACTGCTGTAGCCCAGTTGGTGGATATTGAGAGACACTCCAATGGGGGAGGTGGACAGCATCTTGAGGATGCCACCAGAGGTTGTCCCATCTCCCATATGCACATCCTTGTGTGTGTTTGTGTATGTGCACACTTGTTCACACACATCTATAAGTAAAAAAATCAGTATTAAAAGCTTTAAAAAAAAACTACCCAGGTTTAGCAGTCACTGTGCAGAGAGAGCCTCGTCACGCTGGTCTGTGGAAAGGATTCTGTCTGTTGTGTGCATGTCAAATTCTCAGGCAGAACTCGTCCAGCCCTGTCCTTCCTTACTCGTGTCTCAACACTCATACCTTGAATCAGTTCTCTCTGGCTAAGTCTCTGGTGACCCTTAAATAACACTTGCAGGGACATCTGCCCCATAAACCCACTGACCCTGTACAAAGCAATCCTTGAGCTGTCCCCACTCCAGCTGTCAGGCAGCCTGTGATCAGCTTGACAATAATGCCACCTCAAAGAAATGCACATTCCCCAGATAAAGTTTTTTAAAAGCTATGAACTTTCTCCCCTCCGCTTTCAAGGTCAATACTGAATTACATCTTCCAACTCTTTGAATTAGGATGTGGCCCTGGAGTCTGGAAGCTTTTCGGTGTGCGGATGCTTGCTCCCCTGTCCTGACAGGTGTTATTGTTCCTGCTAATTTAGGGGCCCTTTCTGCTCCTGGTAATTGCCACTGTATACTAATGTGGTAGGAATCAGCCGCCACGCAGATAATGAAAAATTATATCCGGAATAATGGATGGGGACAGATGGATTACCAAGCTCCACATCAATCAATGGGGCTTTTATGGTTATATTTGTGGTGGTTTGTAATAAGATCTGGCCCTGAAGATTGATGGGGAAGTTGGTAATCCATCTCTGGGTCTGAACGAGGTCTTATTAAAAGAAGCTGAATCAAACGTGGACCACTGTCCGTGGCAAAAACAAACCAATCATGGCTTTCTCTTCCAGCATGGGAGGGAGTAAGCAGAGCATTTAACTTGTCAAACTTGCATGAAGACAAGAGTGATGGCCTTAGAATTTTCCAAGACAAACGAATGGCATATTTTTGTACTCAGAGTGGCTCACTCGATAACACAGGGGCCTCATGGACCCATGTTACAGGTGCAAAGGCCCGGTGGCCACCAGAAGGAAGCAAGACTCCCTTGTAGGTGCTAGTTTGACACGTAAAAGGTTACATGAGACATCCAAATGTGCCAGTTCTTAGGCATATACAGAAGAACAAGACAAGTGGCTTTCATGTCAGGAGCTCAGAGATGCAACTCTGTGAAGCCTTCAGATGGGGTAGGGTGAGCATCAGAGTCCTGACAAATAAAGAAAGCAGGCAGAATGTGTGCACAGAGATCCTTGGGGTCAGGGGATGTGAGGGAACTGGCTTATGAGGTTCCTGGGGCCAAGAAATCCCACCATCTGCCAATAGCAATCAGAAGGAATCTCACCAACCATCAACAGCAAGCAGATGAATTCCCACCATCCACCAACAGCAAGCTGAAGGAATCCCACCATCCCCCAATAGCAAGCAGAAGAATTTCCACCATCTCCCAATAGCAAGGAGAAGGGAGCCAGCATATCAACTGTGTTCTTCGGTCCCAGGGCAATCACCTAAAATCTGGAGCTCACCTCGAGAATCTCAGTTCAAGGCCATAAGCCTGAGCATCAGACTGGGATGAATGAATGTCAGCACCAGAGTCCGAAGACCCCAGGGCCCAAGAGATCTAGCATCAAGCCAGAGCAGGAAGAGTTGAATATTGCCCTTCCCTGGCCTTTCTCAGCTGACGAGTGGATGGCTGTATACAGTGGAGACATAGGATCTGAGCTCTGTCTACTTATAAGAACATGGATGCCTTCCAGAATTAACCAGAAATCTTGCTGCACTTTACACCTGGCCATGTTGACCTTGAGTGACAGTTCAGCTCAAAGTGCTTCAAGGCAAGATGATGAAGGTAGTCCTCATGAGGTAGGGTAGTCTTCATTCCTAAGAAGGGGTGGTCACCATTCCTAAGAAGTAGTTGTCTTCATTCATAAGAAGAGGTGGTCTCCATTCCTAAGAAGGGGCTGTCTCCATTCCTAAGAAGATGCAGTCTCCATTTCTAAGAAGCAGTTGTCTCCATTCATAAGAAGAGGTGGTCTCCATTCCTAAGAAGGGGTAGTCTCCATTCATAAGAAGCAGTGGTCTCCATTCCTAAGAAGGGGTGGTCTCCATTCCTAAGAAGGGGTGGTCCTCATTCCTAAGAAGGGGTGGTCCTCATTCATAAGAAGGGCTTGTCTCCATTCATAAGAAGGGGTAGTCTCCATTCATAAGAAGGGCCTTCAGTTTAGAACAGGGTCTTGAAACAGAACTTGAAAGGCAGAGTCCACCACTCGTAGGACTATGTTGCTACCTCATTGATTTTGGCCTCCCCACAGCAGCTCAATGAAAAGGGGGTTCTCCAAAAACCACCCCAAAGCCTCTCAACTCCACTTGGAGCATAGACCACCAATCAGCAAGATTTAGTGGTATTGTGAAACAATTTCTGTGGTGACAGAGGGTGGTGGTTCTACTAGGGTCTCACAGTCAGAGGCCAGAGAGGCTGCTGACCATCCCCCAGGGCACGAGTCCACCCCGTAAGGAGGGAGGGACTAACTGAATGACCGTAAGCTCCAAAGCTGAGAGCACATGAGTTGGAGGGCAGAAATATCCTTTAACCACATGTCTGTAGCCTCACAACGTGAGCTCTCTGGTCAACCCTTCTTATAGTCCTTCCTCCAGACTCTGCCTTGCCGTTAATAAGGGAGGGTCAAGAGATGATAGTCACATGTCAGTGGCAGAACATGCTAATCATTGTTCTAGGGGAACTAAATCATACTCCATTTGTTATGGCACCAAGCAGGGCTGGACAGAATTCGAGGATATTAATTCTGTACTGTGCAGGTTGGGGGTACTCATGACCACTCTTGAATTTAGGAATTAACCAGGGAGACCCATAGCACTCAAAAAGTCTTACACGTGTAAGGATAGCTTAACACAGGGCTGGGATATAGCCCAGTGAGCAGTTGGCTTGGCTGGCATCATAAAGCCCTGGGTTTGACCCCGGCACCACAGTAAGAAGGCAGGGAGTCGTACATGTGTAATATACCAGAGAAGGGGATTGAGAGTTCAAGGCCAACCTTGGTTATGTAGCAGGCATGAGGTCAGGTCAGCTATAACCCTATATAAATTTTATTTTATAAATAGCTTTTCTGCCAGAGGTGAGATCTCGTTAAGAGTTACTGGCAGTTGACTTGTGGCCCAAGTCCTCAAGAAAATGAAAAACAGTCCTATCAGGCTTAACATCGTAAGCTTGGAAGTTCCCTTGGGAACTTAAAACAAGGACATTTCTCAGGGCGGGACTGACCTGTTCTGCACACGCAGCTGAGACACAACTGTCTCAGGCAGGATCACGCCAGAGACAATCCCGTCAGGTACCTCAGGCCCTTGAGGAATGTCAGTCTCTCCTCAACAAGGGGACCAGCACTTGCCACCTAGGACCAAGTGACACCAGCAGGTCACCGGCAACCTGGTGCTGGCTGGGGTTCCAGTGGGGACTGGAGGTTGCTCTCAAGGTCCTGACATTGGGCTGGATAAACTCTGGGATAAATTCATCTGTATTGAAAAGAATTTACATTTGGCATTTCCTTTTAACTTGACAAAAGCTGGTACCACGGACGGGAAGTGTGGAGAGACGGGGACTTACCCCGGCCAGAATGACCACACACCAACACGCTCCCAACCCCAGGGAAGGCATCACCCTGGTCATGTTTGGGCCACGTGCTCCTGCTGCTGATCCGGCTACCTTCTGACAGCTGGGCACACCTGGAAGGCGGGAGGGCCCATAGAACCCACTGGCTGAAGTTTGGTTTGTCTTTGCAGTTGAAAATTGGTTCTCAAGCTTCCTAATGCTGTGACTCTTTAATACAGTCCCACATGTTGTGGTGATCACCACCACCACCACCACCACCACCACCACCACATCATCATCATCATTTCACTGGCTGTTAACACCTACTTCTCAGGGCAATCCTGGGAAGTCATATACTGCACTGGTTGGGTGTTCTTACTTATGAACTAAATGCAGGAAATGTCACACAGATGACAGCCCTGGACTCTCAGCCACGTCCAGGTCACAGGTCCTCATGAACAGCTACTTTCATGCACAGGGCTCTGAATCTGCTTCTTGTTACACACCTGAGGCTTCTAGGGAGGGTGAAGATTACGAACCCTAACGCCATGAGCCTGCTGACCCCGCCTCTCCCTGCAGATGCAGACCTCACAATTCCAGCCTGGAAACAGACAGAAGGGAATGGTGGGGCGGGCCCACGAGTGTAAAGCTTTCTTGGTGCCTGCCAGGCCCACTCATTTCTATATCCCGCCTGGTGGCTTCTGTGTTACAAGTACATGCTTTGCAGAACCGCGGTTCTCACAGAAACGGCAGTATCCAGAGACTGGATTGCTGGCCATTTAAGAAGATGTCTGTAGCCTGGGGAGAAACCTCAGTTAGCAAAGTGCTTGTCTTGCAAAAATAAAGACCCGAGTCCAGTCCTCAGAACCCTCCATAACAATGCCAGGCATGGCGACATATGCTTGCAATCCCAGCTAGGGGAAGCAGAAACAGGAGACTCCCTGGAATGTAACTGGTCTCAACCAGTTGGTGAGAGACCCTGTCTCAAAGTGGGTGGACTGTGTTCTTAGTGATGATACCTGAGGCGTCTATATGCACGTGTGTATACATACACATGAACACGGCAAGTACACACGCACTCACACGTTTTGTAATGTGCTTGTTGCTACCTCCCCAAGATGACCCTAGTGCTCCAGGCTATGACACTGTGGTGAGGTAGGAAAGGAGTGATGGACAGTGTCCCCCTACCCCCTTCCTACTGCATGACCAACCCAGGCAATGAGAACCGGCATAGCTTCAGCCACTCCAAAAAACCAAAGGAGACTGCTGCCTTCAGATTCAGTTCACTGGCTCTAGAAATGGGTCACACCGACAAGCCAGGCTCATCCATCTGCCGCTCTGACCCTCATGGGTGACAGCCTGGCAGGTAGGTAGGGATGGGGGCTGGGCCGGGGTGAAGGAGACTTGGTCCTCCTGGCTCCCTAACACATGGGGAATGAGGCTGGCCACTTGACAGTGTCTTCCCCAGCAGGAAGGCCAGTCACCAGGAACATTCAGAGCCTGCCGAGAGAGGGTTGTACTAGAAACTTCCAGCATTTCCAGTCACAAGCTCACTCGGGCAGCATGTCCTGAACTGCTCGTGTTGCTGGAGAACAGAGGCAGCTGACTGGTAGTTCTGAGCAACCTCCAGAGCAGATACGGGAATGACCCACTTCTCTCTCTCTCTCTCTCTCTCTCTCTCTCTCTCTCTCTCTCTCTCT
>NW_021620991.1:2234209-2241515 GCF_004785775.1 Grammomys surdaster | reverse complement strand
TCTCTCTCTCTCTCTCTCTCTCTCTCTCTCTCTCTCTCTCTCTCTCTCTCTCTCTCTCTCAACTCAGGCAATGTTTCAGTCTTCCACAGAGAAGCCGGCTCCAGAGGCTGGTTCAGGCAAGTGGGCTCAGTAGGTGCTAAGAATGGATTAGGAGGGGAAGTTACAAGGAGTTCCCTCTGAGACACACTGTAGAGGGGACATCGTAAGGTTCTCTTCAGGCTGGGAAGAGGGATAGCCAGGGACGAGGCAGATACTTTCAAGGGCCAGGTCACAGGCTCTACAAGCCATTCATGAGCTCTGAACTGCCATTTTTAGACACAGCACCTACCCCAACAGCAACCAGCACCCCATTCCATCCCAGAGGTACCAGCAAGCACCCCATCCCAGAAGTACTTAGCACCACATCTCAGAGGTACTTATCACCACATCCCAGAGGTATCAACACCACATCCCAGAGGTATTTAGCACCACATCCTAGAGGTACTAGCACCCCATCCCAGAAGTACTTAGCACCCTACCCCAGAGGCACTTAGCAACCCATCCTAGAGGAGCTCAGCACCCCATTCCAGGGGTACCAGCACCCCATCTCGGAGGCACTTAACACCCCACCCCAAAGATACCAGCACCCCATTCCAGAGGTACTTAGCACCCCATCCAAGAGGCACTTAGCACTACATCCCAGAGGTACCAGCACCCCTCCTGGCACTAGTTACTTTAGCCCTTTTAGGCACAAATGGGCCAGTCTTGTCAGGGAGGGCAGCCCCTTCCAAAGTCAGTGCACTTCTGTCTAGAGTTACCTCTCAGAAGACAGTGTTCTGGTGTCCAGGGGACGGGGTGGAGGAACCTGCAGGAAACGGCTCATACAGAGGCCTGCAGGCACAATGTAGATTCTCAAAGAACAGCTTTTGCTGTGACTTTCGAAGACTCTACACAGAGAGACAAAGATAAGACGCACCTGGTTCAATTCGAGACATTTGGAGAAGATCCTCTGTAGCAGTCCAAAGAGAGGGACCCATGCTACGACCGACAGAAAGCTCCAGGCTGTGCACTGCACACCACAGCTTGTACAGTTACCCCCAGAGAGCATCCTATGACAAAGTCCTGGTGCTAACGGAGCCAAGCACCGAGAGGTGGTAGCACTGCCTACTTCTGTGGATGGATCCACTGGTGGGTTTCTGATTGGATGGAAAGACTGTGGGTGGTTGGAGGTGGGTCTTGTTAAGGAACTCAATCTCTAAGGATGCCGCTTTGAAGAGAATCACTTTACTACCCTTTCCTGTCAGTCTTTGCTTCCTGGCCACCACACAGGAACAACTCTGCTTGGCTGCGTTATCCCTGACAGAGGACTCTTGGTGGTCATACCTGAAGGCAGTCATGGGCCAGTGATAGCCACGGTTTGTCTGTGTCTCCTAAAGTACATGTGTTGGAGACATGACCCCCAAATTTCTATTTTTGGCACCTGAGGCCAGGCCTCTGGGAAGCCACCAGGGTTAGGTGAGGTCATGTGGGTAGGGCGCTCACAGTGGTATCAATGACCTGACATACCTGAGATGGCGCATCTGCTCTGCCTTGCCACATGAGACCCCTGTCATTTTATAGCACCAGAAGGCCTTTGCCAGAGGCTGTACCCCAGTCTCCCAGTCTCTAGGACAGCAAGCCAGATAAAGGCCTAGACTTTATAAACTTCCTGATGTGGGGCAGCAGAAAATAGATCAAGACAAAGGCAGATAGAATCCTGAACTTGACCAACTTCGGAGTGGATTCAACTCACATCTCAGGCTGAGCAAGCCCTTCAGCCGACGCGCAGAGGTGACACATGCAAAGCTTCCAGGCTAGCATCTGGCTCAGGGCAGGGGCACTGTCTGCTCTTTCCTGCCTTTTAGGGCATGAGGAGAGGTGGTCTAGGGACCTCCAGTGAGCTGGTCATTAGACAGATGCTGGTCCCTGTATCCTATAGGTCACTCTATCACTGAGTACTCTTGTGACAGGTGACGTGTGAACATGCCCTCTGATAGAAAGAACTCGGGAAAGCATGTTGTCACACTCAAATGTCACACACAAATGTCACACTCAGATTTTCCTCCCTGGGTCCAAGGATCATCCAGGGAGACATGATTGAAGAGGGACACCCCAGATGGAAAGTCATGGACTCCGTCACTCACTGGCTCATGAGACAACTGCATACTGAGCTCCTACTGTGTGCTGGCATTACTATCTCTAAGGCTGCAGAGGTGAAGAGAGACGGTGCCATCTAAAAGGCTCTGACGAACCTCAAGCACACATTCACTGTTGTCCATTGCAGTGACTTTGGAGGCTACAGTACCACACGAGGCTGTGGCTATAGCAGCCACTTCAAGAAGTGACAGGGAGGCCTGTCCCTACGGTCTCTAGATGCTCTTCTCTTTGGTTCTGTTCTTGTACCCCTGGCTGCTGTCATCATGGGGAGCCCAGACTGCTGGTGGGAGAGTGAAACACCCATCACCCCACTGGAAATGGATGCACCTCAGGTGACAGCTGCAGACTCACAAGCAGTGAGCTTGGCGATCCATTCAGGGGTTGGATAAGCCAAAGCGTGAAGGCAGCTGTCAGCTAACTGACTGAGTGGAGAAGGGTTGGGACAGTGGAGAGGAAAGGACCTGCCTGCAAGATCAGAAGTGAGTCATCTTGGTGGCCTCAGGACCGTGCTGTCACTAATGCATTAGAATATCAATGAGCCCCAAAGAAAAGGCCATCATCCCACAGTCACAGGGAGGGTCACAGGTCCACCAGCAGGCCACGCCCTCCAGTAGCCTCACTTCTGCCACACCATCGCCTTCCCACGGTCCTTATCCCTTAGGAAAAGCGGTAGGGTCAGGGCCATAGCTTTGCTTTGTAGATAAAATAAGAACAAAGGGAAGGCTGTGGGCAGTCCCCGTCCTCCACACTGGAAGGCTCCATGCAGGGGTGGCTGTGTCTTACCTTCTTTAAGATCACCCTCAGGTTCTTCCCAACCCCAAACCTAGCACCAGCATTCAGTGGTGTAGACAGCAGCTGTGTGTGAACCTGGCTCCCTCTGACAATCAGGTGGCAGAGCTGAGAAAGTCCCCAGAGTAGAGCTGACTCAACCTGTTTACCCTGTGTTTCTTGGGCTCTGTACTCTTCTGTCATGGATGGACTGTCAGAACCACAACACCATGGGCCTGAACACGGGAGGAGCTGGGCTACCGTAGGTGCGAGTGTCTTGCTGTAGCATCTGTCCTGTGGGCCGTCCTTTCAGGTCATACCCACTGCTGAGGCAGAGGTGGCTTGTGAAAGATCAGCCCAGTACTCGGTGAGGAACATTAGTATAGGCCGGTTCGTGCTAGTCAGAGAAGACAAGACTTCTGTGTATACCCATGAGATCACCTATGAGTTCTGGCCTGGCCTACAGCCCCAAGCCAGGGGACCCCACTGTGTAGACAGTCATCCATGGCTCATCCTCATGGGATTTTAGCTTTCAAGATGAAAGCCCTTGCAGGGATGACAGCTTCTGGCTGGAGTGGATCCCAGTGGAAGAACAGAGGCTGTATTTCTGTTGCCAGCTTGGGAAACGCTGACCCTGGTGGACCATCCGTATCAGTGATGGAGTCTGTGCCTGACCAGGTTCAAGGTGGCTCCCACCTTCTCCTAGTCCTATCTGCACCACCTTGTAAACACAGACTTTACCTAGCACCTTACCAGACAGTTTAGCTAGAATCTCCACCCTCCTTATCTAACCAGGGTTGGTCCCCATCCTCCACCCTGAACTCGACTGGGAAAGGGGTCCATCTTACAAGGCATGGGGTGGTCGCAGAGAAGCCTTTCCTGCCAGAGGTCAGACAGATAGCTATGGGGATCACACCCTATCTCTGTGGCAGCTGCTCACTCTGCCAAAGACAAATGCAAGTGGATGGCCATGGATAAGCGCCGCCCATGTGATGCTTGCACAAGGAGGTTGAAATTCAAATTTCAAGCCATTTCCACGTGTGGCGAAAGAGCGCACTTTTGATTCCCAGACCATTTAAACACACAAAAGCCACCTCTCGCTCGTAGAGTGCGCACATAAGGGAACCAGGCTGGACTTGGACCGTGGGCTGCCGTTTGCCAAACTCTGCCCCCCTGGCCCCACACTCTTTGTAGCTCTGCACACACAGTGCCCAACATTCAACATGAGATTACCAGGCACGCCGGAGGATGAGGGTGAAAAACAGAACACAGGGAGAGAAAAGGGGAAAGACCCAAGAAATCATCCCAGGGAATATCCATCTACACCCTAAAGTCATCAGATGCCACTTCTGGCATAACAGTGATTAACAAGCATAAGAAGGTATGGGAGGCTGGAGAATTCCAGGAGAGGATGAGGACACAGATAATGCTAATATCATATATGTAAATAATGTCTATGAATAATTCATATATGAATAATACATGTGAAATGTTGGAGGAAAAGTGTTTATTCCTGCTAATCCCGCTGTTACTGGTCGTGCGCGATGCTTACTTCCTTTGAGGGAGGCTGTGGTTTTCCTCTGTGTGCAAAGAGGAGTAGGACCCAGGTCTTCAGCCTTCCTTCAAACCTCTGTTTTAAGACCACCATTGCCGGGGCCAGAATGGAACAAGACAAGATCTCCTGGGTTCTCAGGTTCCACACAGCATGCTTGCCTTCAATCTGTTTTCCACACACATCAGGTCAGGAAAGGCTTAGCTGAAAAGACCTTTGAAAATCTCTGGATTGTCAGAACACAGGGACCCTAAGCCATGAGCTGTATACCAGACCTACCATGAAGAAGAGACCCGTGGGCTCCATCCAACAGCCTGATGAGAACAGGGCCGGCCATGGAAGAGGATAGACACACTGACTGCCACTGGCAGGCATGAGCCAGTGACCCCAGGGTGTTTGGCAGAAGTCTCAGAACAGGAGGAACAGAACCAGCAGCTTTCAGAGGCCAGCCTCCGCCTCCTGCTCCTGAGTCACTCCTGCCTCTCAAGAAACTGCTCAGTAAACTGTGATCAGGTAGGTTCATAGGGTGCAGGGTGGGAGTGGTCAGAGCTCTTCTTAATGACAGAGGGACTCAGGGAAGGAAGGGGGTTCCTAGCCTTGACACTAGTGAGCTGCTCAGGAAGATGGGAGGGTGGCTCTACGGCTGATCTTGCTTGTCACCTTGACGGGATTTAGAATCACCATGGAAACACAGCCTGTGATGGATTATCTAGGTTAGGTTAATTGAGGCAGGAAGAATCACCCTCAATATGGATGGGATGTGGCCTGGATCTAAGAAGGGAGAAAGGGAATTGGACATTCATCTCTGCTTCCTGAATGCATCCACTGAGTGTGACAACTGCTTCCTGCTCTCCCTGTCTGCCTTTCCACCACCATGCTGGCCTGTGACCCGGGAGTGGGAGTCAGGGAGACTTTTTAAGAGCTCTTGCCAGGTCACAGTGATGACACAAGAAGCTGACGCAGATGGTCACCAGTGCCCACAACAAACTCCTACAGACACTCACCGGTCCAGGCTCTTCCTGGGTGGCATCTGCCCAAGACTTAGTATGTGCCGGATGGACCAGTCAGTCTTGTGGGTCTGTAAGGTGTGTAGTGCAGGGCCCGGAGGTCACATGGGCCATCCAGCTAATTCACAATCCATAGTAATCATCTCTGCACTGGCCACACCTGCACATCCTTCTAACCCAACTCCTCACGTCTGCATTGTACCGACAGTCTCTCGGGAAACTCTCCTACCACACAGCAAACCTCTTGGCTTGTCTGCTTCTTCATCTCAGTGGGTACCACAGCATCTTCCCCTCCTTCAACATCCATCCCATCCGAGGGCTCTGGTTGTTCTGCTGCTTTCCTGGCCAACCCAACTGCAACCCAACCCTGTCTCCTCTGGGCCAAAGGCACCACAGGATCCAGAGAGACAGAAAGCTAATGTGGAGATGTTTCATCAGGCCAGAAGAATGAGCATGTGGCTGAAGAAGGTCCCATCCGGCCGCTCTGCCCCAGGTCCTCAAGGAGACTTAGGGGACTTGCTGCCCATGACCCTGTCTTATGTAATGGCATTGCTCAGACAATGAGTTTCCTTTGGCTTTCTGTGGCACCGTGATTTCTACTCCAGGACAGAGAACGGCCTTCCTGACTGTCCACCAGTCTCTCTGTTCTTGCAAGAGTTGGCCAGACTCTGGATACAATTGTTGGAGCTGTGATCCTAGGCAGAATGCACACAGCTCTGAGTTGAGTTGCTGGAACCGTGGGCTCCTAGAAAGAGGCTCCTTGTCTCTCTTGTTTCTGTGTCCCTAGAGCACAGCCACATAGTAAATATTTGGCAAGTATCTGACTGAGCAGAGGAGAGACAGCCTCTGATCATGTCCCAGGTGTTCTTCTCCTTTAGCTCCCCTGAGGCACAGCCTGGTTGTGGGCCAGGCCTCCCTCGGCTTCTGCTGCGAGTCACAGAGCCAGTGAGCATGTCCACTGCGTTCTTGTACTCTGGCACTGAGAGGATTCATTCACGGTGCTTATGGATGGCAATCTGCATACGCTGGGACATCCTGGGTGGCTCTGCTGTCACCTCAGATGGTGACCAGGATGTGCTCCTGTGGACTACGCTTGCAGATGGTGTTTGGTGTGAGGAACACTAGTCATGGAGGCCTGCCTGGGTGTTCTAGTCCCTGCGTCACACTGTCAGCGTGGTGACTTGACCAGTGGTCATCAGAGCACAGCATTCAGCTGCAGATCTATGTAAGCTCCATAAACTACTTTCCTCATCTTTGTGTGGGCCAGGGAGGTATGGGTCTTAACCCTGCTTCCTGGAAGACCCATCTGCTGTATCCCGCTCTCTGGGACACAGGAGTGACACAGAGTGGCCACATTATCCTCTCTCTCTGGAGGGGGAATCCCCTCTTACCTAGTCCCACAGTAGAACCGCTTGTTCTTCCTGCAGTGACAACGGCTTCCTCACGTGGTGACAGGGTTGCAGTTCCTACTCCGACAGTGGCTCACCTTGGCCTGGCAGGCAGGACAGCTGTCTATAAAGCAGTCACTGTGTATACGTCTCTCTCAAAGCTGGAAACTGATTTTCAAACAACTGCTAGGCCCCATGGCTACAGCCCCAGGTCAGCAATGTGGGGGAGTCAGACACCTTCTGCCTCAAAGGAGAAGTCTGTTCACATTTCCAGTGTCTCCTTCAGGTGCATATTTATGTATACACTAGTACACGCATTCATACATAAACATACATGCACAGACATGTGAATATGTACAGCTGTGAACACAAACACACAGGCATGGGTAAACAGACATACAAGCATGGAGACACAG
>NW_021620991.1:2233938-2234199 GCF_004785775.1 Grammomys surdaster | reverse complement strand
GCATGGGTAAACAGACATACAAGCATGGAGACACAGACACATATACATGAATATAACATGTATACATATGGGTGTGTATCCACAAAGCACACATGCCCTTCCTATGATACTCTATGCACCCAGGACTTCTAGACTTCTATCTGCTTTTCCTGATCTGCTTCCATGTACACAAGAGTATTACCTTCCACACCCCGACCTGCATGTGTGTGTGCACGTGTGTGTGTGTGTGTGTGTGTGTGTGTGTGTGTGTGTGTGTGTGTG
>NW_021620991.1:2227196-2233928 GCF_004785775.1 Grammomys surdaster | reverse complement strand
GTGTGTGTGTGTGTGTGTGTGTGTGTGTGTGTGTGTGTGTGTGTGTGTAAGGCAGGTCTGTCTGCTTGAGGAGATGCAAAAGGCTAAACCTGCAACTCTGGGGTTCTGATCTCTCCCAACTTTCGCTCTTTGTAGAAACACTGGCCAGCGGTGAGTCAGACGTTATCTCTATTTTACAGAGAGGGACACTGAGCTTCCAGGATAAGGTGACTTCAGGGAACAGTGCCTGACTGAGTGACGCGTGACTTGAAGGTGGTGCTGACTCTGTGTTGTGAGGCTCTCCTTTCGCCTGGGTGCTGTGTCTCCCACAAGATGTCCGCAATTCCCTCTGAACCTGCGAACCTGCGGTAGGTCCGGCTGTGTAAACTCACTGAAGGTGCTTTGTAATCCAGAGGGAAATAGCATTACTGAGACTGAACTCAAGCTGTGGAAGGGCTGGGAGTAGGGGGAGGGGGAGGGCTGGAGGACGGGGGAGGGGGAGCTGAAGGGTGGGGGGATGGGAAGGGATGGAGGGTGGGGGAGGGGGGCCTGGAGTAGGGAAGAGTTGGTCGTTAGGAACAGTATTACCAGTAGAATCCTGTCCACCACCAGTGAAGACAGGTAAAACCCTACTGCAGTCCTCTGGTGTGGCTGTTGACAAGGAGCTCACAGTTCCCAAGGCTGGATGCTCAAGGTCAAAGCCAGTAGATTCAGTGTCTGGTGAGGACTCACTGTTTCCAAGATGGCTACTTGCTACTGTCCTCACAGCAGGACAGGCTCTCGCCATCTCTTTTGAAAGCTGCTCATCAATCATAAAGAGGTCCCCCTGCCCCTGTGCAAGCTCCGAGTGAAGCCAAGTCCAGCATCCTGGATAGCGCTCATACCACAAGGGAAGACACTGCAGGGCAGGATACCTGAGGGCCAATGAGATCACACATCTAACACTGGGAGCTACCAACACAGACCAAGGCTGAGGAGGTCCCCTCTGTGAGTGTCTATACCATCTAAACTGTGCTGATGATATCCAGGAGGTCACTATGGGCTGGGGCCGGGCAGCAGAGGGGGGAAGTGAGCTTCATACCCAATGTCAGCACTTGTGACTTAGACCTAGCCTGGCTGTGGTGAGCCTCTGCTCTCCTAGTCTGAAGACATGCAGCTGGCAGGCTGTTCCGCTCATTCGTGGTGGGGTTTTATAAGTCAGCAGAATGGAGGCAAAGATTAGGAAACGCTGGTGACTTTGATGAGGCACCAGATGATGACTCTTGCCCGAGTTCTGATGTGCAAACCCAAGTTCCGCCTGGGAATATCTATTAATAGATGTCTGTCTATGGCAAAGACCCTGAAGATGCTGGGAGACAGAGGTGCACAGCATCTGGGTTGGCCCTGTGAAGACAGAGGAGGAATCTGGGCGGGGGAGTAACCATGAGCCAAGGTTTGCCCTCAGGAGATGGGGGTGGCAGGAGTATCCTTGTGGAGCCTGCAGAGAGGCCTCAGGGCCTGTCAGCTCCTTCATCTCAGATTTGCTTGCTCAGCACTTGGAGCCAAAGGCCCAAGACTTTTGGGTAAAGTCCTTCCGTCCGTGGTCCTCGGGGTTCTGGGAGGCTCTATGGAACCCCAAGGCACACTCGATTCAGTTCCGTGGACCAGTGAGGACAGAAGCCACCGATGATGAGGAAAGCGGCCTGAGGGAGATGATGCGGGCCAGCTCCGCAATCCAGACCCTGCAGAACTGAGCTTTCTGTGGAGAATAAGAGAGACCAGGGAGCATCACCACCAAAGGGGTTCAGGAGAGTTCAGGCTCTCACGGGAGAGCGAGCCAGCCGAGTCCCGGACACTGTGTCCTCCCCGGGCAGAAGCAGGGCTGGGAGGACTGAGCCACACTTGGCACAGGTAGCCTGAAGCTATTGCATCTCAGCACAGGCTGCCTGTGGCTGGAGGGCCTGAAACAATTAATTTAGGAAATTGTCACGGCGCTCTCTTCAGAATACTTTAGGCCTCCGAGGGTGTCTCCGAAGACCGTTTGTTATCATTTCACGGTGTTATTTAGCATGATTGCGATGATTATTTTGATTATTTCCTTTCCAGCTGCGGAGGGAGATACAGCAAGGAGCGCCTGCCTGGGCTCACTCCCTCTTTCCAAGGAGACAGTGGGGTATAGCGGCGCCGGACAGCAAGGTTGGGCAACTGCATGTGGACCTGGACACTAGGCTCCTCACACACCACTCAGCCTGTCACTGGGCTGTCAGGTCGGAAGCTCACAGCCCAAGTGGACTGCTTCTGCGACTTGTCCACCATAGCCATCCACACACAAGACCTCGGGCTGGACCCCACTCTGGTGATCATCTTTGTATAGACACGGCATATGTGCACTAAGGTTGACACATGTGCTCCTGCACACGTGACTGTGTATGCTCTAACAACACGGCTGGGCATGAAGGCATATGTACGAGTACACATGTGTTCTCTGCACATGCATGCATGTGTCCAAAGGACACGGCCTCTGTGCATACACGAATGTGCTCACCGGAGTGTGCCCTGGGTGTCTCTGCACCCAGCCTTCCTCCCTCTCTGCAGAGCACAGCCAGGTCCGTGTCCTTCCCCACTAGCCTCTCAGGGGCGGCTGCAAGGAGCTCTCTAATAAGGTTCAATAATCGCTCTGCTGATTGACTCTCTGACCTTGGACAAATCACTTATGCTCCCAACCTACTCGCCTGCCAGAGGACCAATAGGTGCAAGTCGGTACCAACTGCAGAGCACTGCACAGACAGGAGGCCTCTGCCTGCAGCTGCTGTGGGGTTGGGGGTCGAAGGGAGCTGTGCTTAGCATGTAAGGGACTTCGAGTGTCAGCATGGCAAGCCCAGGCACCTTCTGAGCCCTATCCCACAGGTAAGCAGCCACGGTGATCGACAGACTCTCCACACCCAACTTGACCTCACACTCAGGCCCCCAAGTTCTCCACAGCACTGACAGACTCCAGTGTGCCTCTGTGTCTTCTCTGCTCTTTTTCTGGGGCCTCAGCATCCAACCCATAGGCCCTGAATATACAGATCTCTGCTTTCCCCCAATAAACCCCACTGCCTCCCGTTCTGTAGTACGGAGCAGGGCCAGAGCCTCAGCTGGGCTCACCGTGGGCTTGCTGCAGCCCTGCCCCCATCCCCGTAATTATATCATCAAGACAGAACTGGCATGCAGATCATTGAAGTCAGGAGGCCAATTATTCTCTGGTCGATTTCTAGCAGGTAAGTCAGGCATTGTCTTTAAGACCTACTGAGGATGGGATTGAGATGCCTGACCTTCAGCTGCAGCCTTGCCCAGCTGTCCAAAGCACTCATCGGTTCGAGCTGGACTGCTGAGGACAAGTCTTCTGTGACGGGAGTGGGGAGAGGGGATCAGAAGGTCCTTCTGGATCGTCTACAAAAATCTCAGGATCCAACTGCTGGCCTGATTGAAGGAATGAATGAACAAAGGAAGGAATGAATGAAGGAATGAGTGTATGCATGCATGGACGGCAGAATGAATCATCACATGAAGGAATGAATGAATGAAGGAAGGAAGGAAGGAATACATGTGAATGAATGAATCATGTGAATGAATGAATGAGTGTGTGCATGCATGCACAGCAGAATGATCACATGAAAGAATAAATGAAGGAAGGAATACATGTGAATGAATGAGTGCATGTATGCATGGCAGAATGATCACATGAAGGAATGAATGAAGGAAGGAATACATGTGAATGAATGAATGAGTGCGTGCATGCACAGCAGAATGATCTCAGGAATGAATGAATGAACACATGAATGCATGCACAGCAGAGTGATCTCACACACCTCTGTGAATGAGTGTGCAGGGCAGTCGGCAGGTGATGTCTGCAGTTTCTCTCTCTCGTTTGGGTGCCCGTCTTCCTATAGTACATTTCCATGCTGGCCTGTCTCTCAGACTCTCTTAGCTTTGCATGCTGTGTGTCTCTTGCCCGTCACTGACCTCTCTATCTCTGCCCTGTGCTCTCAGGCCTCATGGTTCCCACCCCAGCCACAACCATGACACAGACCCTTGTCTTCCAGACTTGCCGCACATACATCCTGTCTCCTTAGGGCCCAGGCAGCAAAGAGCCAAGTGACCCTGTGGGTCCTAAGCAGAGAACAGGGATCTATTTCTAAGCTTTGAGGGCAGAAGCGGATGAGCCAACCCCAGGGCTGTGGTGAGCGTGGGTGTGGTACAGTTTTTTCCTTCAGAATCACGAACAAACGGATGCCAGATGAAAGAAACGACTCCACCCAAGTCTAGCTTGGTGAAGCAATGAGAGTTCACAGTGTGTACTTACAGGAGCGCGGGGAAGGGCTCACTGACAGGAGGACTGTGGGCGATCCCAAAACAATCGCACCATTGAGAAACCCCACCCGAGAGGGGGTGACAAGATCCCCATGCTGCACGGGTGAAAGCCTCTGCTTCAGTCCGTTTATGTGATCCAGTGTCTGGAATGTTAAGTGACAGACAGACAGACAGACAGACACAGACAGGTAACCATTCCCACCACATGCTGTCAAGGGACAGCAACATGTCAGACAGTGGCGGGTCTCAGCAGGTGAGCACAGTTTCTCCGTTGTCACTGATGTCACCACAACAGCCAAGCAAGGCCCAGAGTACAGTGTTCCATACAGTGGAGTGGGGTGGCAGGGGTACAAAAGCCAGGGTCTGGACTCCTTAGTCACACTTTGCAGACGGAGATGGGAGCCACACCCTGGCACGCCAGCCAGCACCCTCCCTTCCTGGTAACAGGTGTCAGAATTCCAGCCTAGCACATTGACTGGGTCCCTTGGATGTCATCACCATCATGCTCACAAGTCTATAACAAACGCAGTGACCGAAAGAAAATGTCAGAGCTGGAGAGATTCTTGGTGGTGAAGAACACTTGCTTTTGTGCTGGGAATCAGGGTTCGCTTCCCTGCACACTCGGAGAGGCTCACACCACTTGTAATTCCAGCTCTAGGGGATACATACCCTATTCTGGCCTCTGCAGGTTTCTGCACACTTGTAGACAACACCACACACACACACACACACCATCTTAAAACAAACAAACAAGAAAGAAAATACCACCAATTCCAGAGAGTTGCAGTGGCTTGCCATGACTTCCGGGAAAGACACATTCTGCAGTGAGCATGTGTGAGCGTGGTGGGTAGGGTGGCAATCCTCAGTCTGATCTGTACTTGAAGGCAATAAACTTTCTCCTGAGGGGAAGTGACCCTTGTGTAGGGAGCCAGTAACTGAAAAAGGAGACAGGATTTATGTCATCGATTTACTGATTCGGTTTATTTGTTTTATATTCTCAAGTAATCCTGTGTCTTGGAAGCTTGGCAAGAAAAGGCAGTGATCCAGAGATCCTTCATCAGCATCCTACCCCAGGGTGTCACAGCTCCCTTCCAGAGCAGGAGGGCGGGGTCCTGAGTGACTTTCAGTTTCTACATCTCCTGTTACCAAGGTTTAGGCTTTCATAGGCTTGGAGGCTTTTAAGTTGATCAGTGATCAGTCATTTTATGGACCGCCCCCCACCCCCGGAATGTACTCTTGAGTAAGATCACTAACGCCGTTTTCATCTGAGCCCTACCCGGTTGATTCCACCACAACCTGATGGGGACCACGGAAGAGCTGAGCTCTCTTGCAGAGGCCATCTGACATCCTGCAGTGACAAACACACTTCCTCTTAAGGTTAAACTTAGTTTTGATTAGGTATAGGCATGCGTGCCTGTATGGAAGTCTATGCACACGGATGCAGTGCCCGAGGAGCCGAGAAGTCTGTTGGATCCCCTGGAACTGGAGTTACAGATCGCTGTAACCAATATTGTATGTGTTGGGAAGTGAAGTCTGTCCTCTGCAAGACCAGCTTAAACACTAAGTCTGGGTAACGTATTATGGAGCCTGGGGTCCTTCCATGACAAAGGCTGGAAACCGAAGTCTGAGCACGGGGTTCTTGTGGGCAGAGAGCCAGGGATGTCCTCAGAAACACACCTGGAACAAGCACGTCTATACTGGATTGAAACTCGTATCTACTGGAAGTCTCGATAGGTCTGTACTGGGAGCAGGCCTTCAAAGGGGTCAACTCTGTGGACACTTGTGTCTACAAAGAGAAGGATAAGACACAGAGATGTTCTGTGGAGAAATTCTGAGAGAATCAAGGAGGGTGTAGGAGTGATGTTGCTGCAAGCCAGGAGAAACCTGGTGTCGTAGAGCCTGGAAGGACCATGGCCCTGCAAACACCTGAGTCTGGCCTTCCAGCCTGACTTTCTGCCTTTCCAGTCCCCACTATGTACCTGACTTCCTCAAAGCAACCAAGGAGGCTTCCACACTGGCTGGATCCAATCCAGCAGGGTAAGCTTCTTGCAGCCACTCCCCTGCCTCCATCTCTGCCCCTCTTCCTTGCAGGAAACCTGTCTTTCCGCCTATTTAACACACTTGACCTCCACATCACAGCGGGATATTATAGGCATAATATTATTGTGCACTGTCAGGATTATCCTTGTATTATTCAAATGCTGCTCTCTGGGCCTCCATATCGGGTTTCAATCCTTATTCTGAGGATTTCCTGTCTCAATGTTGTGTAAACATTGCTTCCCAATGCTTCCTCGATTGGCTAATAAAGGAGTTGATCAACCAAGGACTGAACAGAGAGAACAGGGCTGGACTTCCTCCTTGTGTGCGTGTGTGTGTGTGTGTGTGTGTGTGTGTGTGTGTGTGAGAGAGAGAGAGAGGGGG
>NW_021620991.1:2221665-2227096 GCF_004785775.1 Grammomys surdaster | reverse complement strand
AGGGGGGGGGAGGGAGGGAGGGAGGGAGAGAGAGAGAGAGAGAGAGCGAGAGCGAGAGCGAGCGAGCGAGCTCTGGGTCCAGGAGACACCACAAGAAAACACTTGGAGCCCAGAAAGCCAGATCTGTACCAGCAAGTAACACAGGGATGGATTTTGGCTGGGAGGTAGACATAGCAGTTTAGAGGATTAAAATCGAGTAATATCGCTCAGTTGTGCCCTTAAAGCTTGTTAAATAAGTACAATAGTCCAGTCTCAATTACTCGAGAGCTAGCTGAGTTATGAGAAAAATTGAAACTCTTACAAAAAGCCACAAACAGGACGTCCCCACGCACGGGAAGTCCCCACGCACAGGACATCCTCACGCACGGGACATCCCCACGTACGGGATGTCCTCACGCACGGGACGTCCCCACCCACAGGACGTCCTCACGCACAAGACGTCCCCACCCACAGGACATCCTCAAGCACGGGATGTCCCCACGCACAGGACATCCTCACGCACGGGACATCCCCACGTACGGGGCGTCCTCACGCACGGGACGTCCCCACCCACAGGACATCCTCACGCACGGGACATCCCCACGTACGGGGCGTCCTCACGCACGGGACGTCCCCACCCACAGGACATCCTCACGCACGGGACATCCCCACGTACAGGACGTCCTCACGCATGGGACGTCCCCACCCACAGGACGTCCTCGCACAGGGCGTCTCCAAGCACAGGACGTCCCCACCCACAGGGCATCCTCAAGCACGGGATGTCCCCATGGACAGGACATCCTCATGCACAGACCACCAGAGCCAAGGTACTGTGCTGGAACCATGGAGTCAGATGCTGCCCAGGATGGAGTCTGCCTCCATCTCTGGAGGATGCTCCCCCTTGATGAGATGCAGGTGACACAGGTGGCCATTTCTAAGTGTCCACCCTGAAACATCCAGATCACTCATGTTGTGCAACCATCGTAGCTATCAATCCCCAGAACTTTCTCACGTCTTCAACCTGAGACCTTGTCCCCACAAAAAACGCTAAATCCCCAGCACCTTTTCACAGCTTGTGGCTGGCACTATGGCCCGGCTGTCCATCTCTACGAACCAGACAATTCAAGAACCACCTTGTCCCTGGCTTCTCTAATCCTTGAGCAGAGTGCCCCGGCTCGTCCATATTGTAGCTGATGGCACAATCGCTTTCCATGTGAGGGCTGTGTGACACGTCACTCATCTGCCAGTGGGCACCCAACCCCTGTTCATGACATCACTCTGAACACAGGGGATCAGTACTTAGCGGCACCCTACTTTAAATCATTTGGGGTGTCGGCCCTGTTAGATCCTTTGTGCCCGTCAAGAGTGTGTAGAGAAACCGACTTGGGAGAGTGGCGAGGGCCTACAGCTTGTTCTGCAGCAAACAAAGGAAGTTTGAACTCTCACAGAGAAACAGGAAATAAAACAGATGTCTACTGAAACGCACAGTTCCATGTCAAGACCCAGGCAGCCAGCCAGGCCTCCACACAAAGAATAGATATCAGAAGCACAAAAGACAAGAAGGAGAATACGGAGAACTCTGTCCGCCCCTTCCTGTCTTCCGTTGGCTGTGACTTCAAACACCGTGCTCTGGGGTTCACTTCTGTGGGAGAGAGAACACGAAACCTATCAACACTGCCCCCTACCACCACCAGGAGGGCAGAGGACTGTGGATCACAGAATGCAAATTGATCAAGGCCTCGGGGAACCAGCTTAAGAATCTGCTCAAAATCAAATTAACTTTTTGATTTACTTCCCCAGAAAGCTCCAGAGGCCAAGAGGAGACCTGCAGTTAACACTCTCTGCAGGAAGTGTAGGCTAGGGGCTGGCTGGGGCCACACCCGGGATGTGCTTCCAGCAAGGGCTCTAGGGTTTGTTGTCAGGAATGGGTGTGGGGCAGCAGGCAGCCATTGGTTGGTTCCCGGGTGGGAGGCCGCTCTCCACAGTTAGAGCCCCTGAGGCTGGGATGTGTGGTTCTAAGATTTCTCAGTCTCCTTGACACGTAGCTTAACAGCCTCTTCTGGGTACCGATCAATGGAGAATCCAGCCTCCTGGGGAGGAGAGAAAAGGTAACCCTGACCTGTCCTCAGCTCACCCCCCAATCCTCAACCTGAGCGTGCTCGTGCTCAACCTTAGCTGTGCCCCCTGACACCCTCTGGCATGGTCAGTGACAGCTCCCTTGTTTCCAGGGCATCTGATCTTCAAATCCTCCATCCCTCTGCTTCCCTGTAAGGCTCTTTGTCCTGACCTTTGGTGGCTGTATTAGCCAGAGATCCTTTAAGAAGCCAGGATAATGGGGTATAGACAGGGACCCGGGCATTCCCAGCTTCAGATAGACTACACTATCTCTGGCCCACCCTAAGCTGATGTCAGCACAAGTTGGAAAGATCGGAACTGCAAGGCCTCCACCCGAGACGCACACAGCCTGTCTTAGCCTCACAGGACGGTGTAGGGTGCAAGCCATTTCCCTGAGATCCCGCTGCTGACAGAGCTCACACCTCTCAGCAACTGCCCAAGATGGACCCAGACTCGGCGTCCTAAGCGCAGCTTCTATGAAAAGTGCTGGGTGATTTTGTTTGCGTGACTGCAAAGCGGGAAAAGTCCAGATTTAGACCCCTATAACTAAGGCTGCGTGTGCATGAAACCCAAGAGGGAGTCTGCTTGAATCATGGAGGCTGAGGGGACCCACTGCGTGCTGTCTGCAGCCTGAAACCCAGGGAAGTTCTCCAGAGCCGTGACCTCGGGAGCTGACAACCTGGGGGCTGCGGGTGCCAGAGCCTAACAACCTGGAGCTCTGAGATCCAGACAAGAGGAAAAGGATGGCTCCTCAGAAAGGCAGAGGGAGAGACGGAAGGCAGGCCTCCTCTCCACAATGAGTGGCGCCCCAGCAGGAGACAACCTGGAACTGGATGCCTCTCTGCTTTGCACCTTCTTCTAAGGGAGGAGAGGTGTGGCCCTTGAGCACAGGCTGCATGAAGCCTCTATAAGGGCCAGTTCCGGATGGCCATCAGTCACGTCACTGGCCAGGGTCACCAAGCAAGTCCCTCCAGTTCCACCCGATGTCTCAGAGAGAGAGGCTGTAGCCAACTTCCGCCATTATCTTAGTGTGATAACCTAAGCAAACGCAGCTTGTGCAGAGGGAGCTGTATTTCACCTCGGAGTATGGTCCAGCCCTGAGGAAAAGTCAGGGAAGGAACCGAAAGCAGGAATTGAGGCAGAACACACCGTGGGGAGTGGTGAAAGGGAGGGGATGCTGCTTACCGGATTGTTCCCACGGTCCGCTGATCCCGCCCCGTGGTGGCTCCGCCCACAGTGGGCTGTACCCTCCCACTGCAAACATCAATCAAGAAAACGTCCCACAGACTCGCACACAGGCAGTCTCGCGTGGCATTCCCTCAATTACGATTTCCTCTTTCTTGTTATATCCGCGTTTGTGTCAAGTTAAGACAAAAAAAAAAAAATCCGACCAGCGGTGACCCAGCTCAGACCGAACAGGTTGGGGGTGGGTGGCAGAATTTGGAGAAGCAGCAAGGCATGCTGGGAGACAGAAGGAAAGTCTCACAGGCACCGAAGCACTCTCTACAAGAACTCAAGGATGCTCCTGGCCTCAGAGACTGCGCCAGACCCGGGACTAGAACACTACCCTCCCCCTTACTGCCCACCTATAAAGAGCTGCTCACTCGCCATGGCTCCTCCTTGGGGCCCACCCTCTCCTTCCGACACTCCCTTCCCGAGTCCCACCAGGACTGCTCCCAGATCACATTCGGAATGCCCTGCCAACAGTTACTCCACCCAGGGTGCTCTGTGGTCAACCGGCAGAAATGGATACGCAGCAGGCTCCTCACACTTCGTGATTTGTGAAATTACATTTTAAATACCATCGACCCCCGATGAGGTTAATGTGTAATTACAGGAGTTCGGATCTTGACTCCGTTCCCTCCCCACGCTGTGTGACCTAGGACAAGTCACTTAACCTCTCTGAGCCTGTTACCACCCTCAGCTGGCTCAGAGCCAGGGGCGTGTCTACTTCCAGGATCATCTGCACACGTTTCTAGATTTAATTCAAGCTGAACCATTAGCGCGTGCTGTCTGGAAAGACACGGGGCTGCTTGCTAATGATATCAAGGCAGGGGGTACCAGCGAGACCCCTGCCATGGTCAGTTTGCTTTCTTCTACAAAGGTCTGGAGTCTGGAGGCGTGTCTGTTCTTCAGCAGGAGCCGCGGGTTCAAGGCCTTTGCCCATCTGTCTGAATTTGTATTTTAATTGTCGTGATGAGAAGGAAGCCTCTGCAGACGCTCGTGTTCTCTTGCTTTCTCCAGGCTGAGACAAGTCAATACCCAGACGTGACCACTTAGGAGAGCCGCTAACTGGAGCTCTGTCAAGGACATGCAACTATACACGCCAGTCACACGCCCCCCCCCCCCCAGCTACACCTCGTAAGGGCATCTTGCCCTAGAATTACAAGCACAGAAATCAGACCGAAACGCTTCCCGTTCTATTTCTGGTCTAACAGACCACGGCATGTGGACAGATCCCAAGGCCAGCATTCGCTCTGGTCTTGGGAAAATAGCACACGTTACAGTGGCCCTCCCCTGGCCCTGACACAGAGGTCTGAAAGGGAACGCTCACTCCTGCTCCATCCTACCTCGAGGGGTCCGGGGTCCTCATGCAGGGCAGTGGCATAGGGGGAGGAGTGTCTTGGAGGGCAATGAATGGGACACACGGGCTGCTTCTCTGCTGAGAGTGCAGCCTGTTAGGTCCCCTTCTGGGCTGTGTGCCCATGTGTTCTGAGACTCAGACACGGGAACTGAAGGCTGGGTCAAAATGGCTTCCCTCTGCTGTGTGCTCCCTGAAAGGTGTAGAGTCCCAGCCTGTGCTTTGCCCCATGGCTGCACAGCTCTGGGGTATGGAGCCTGTTGTTTTGCTAGTCCATCTGGGTCTCGTGGTCTCATGGGACAGACCGAGGACATTCTGTGGTTGTTCACTTCCTAATCTGTGCCAGGAACTGGCTCTAACTCACCCAGGTACCCCAGGAAGGCCCATGCCATGCAGCTCCATACTGGCTGCCACCAACACAGTGATGTTTCCAGGAAGGAAGACACTGAGGACAGAGGCAAGCAGCAGGCATGGAGCAGAGGTGGAATCCTCACTAAGAAGCATGAGCTCTTGGGAACTCAGGAGACTGGGGGGTGGCTGACAGACTCGTGAGGAAAGGAGAGGTCCTGGAAGGGCTGAGGGGCAAGTTAGCCAGGACCAAGCACTCCAGGACTCAGACGATATCTCCTTCTTCCCCCAGGGGGCAACCTTGCCCTGGGTGCCACAGGAACACTACCCTGCACCACACCACACACACACACACACACACAGAGAGAGAGAGAGAGAGAGAGAGAGAGAGAGAGAGAGAGAGAGAGA
>NW_021620991.1:2198489-2221655 GCF_004785775.1 Grammomys surdaster | reverse complement strand
AGAGAGAGAGAGAGAGAGAGAGAGAGAGAGAGAGAGAGAGAGAGAGAGAGAGATTTTAAAGATTCGAAGGTCCTATGAAGATCATAGAATACGGGTGTGGAGAGTCCTCAGAATGATTCAGCCCTAGGGGCCACCAGCCATTTTCTCAGGCTATCCTGGAGAAGGGAATAGAGGTGGGACCATCCTGCCCACAGAGATCTCCATTTCCCAGCATGCACCTAGCTGCCCTGGGAAGCAGGCTTACAAACACCAGGGAAGCGTTGGCTTGCCTGACAGCCACAGTCCTCAGGATACCACTGACCAGGAGAGGTGCAGTGTGCCAACTTTGCAGAGACATTGCTGGCAAGCCACCACCTTAGAGGACCAATTGGATTCGAGGGCAAAGGTCAGCTACCATTATTCTTCCAGCAGCCTGCATGTTGACCTCTCTTCCGAAACTGGGGAGATTCATGTGTGGCACGCTCACCTGCACCCTAGCCCCCTTCCTCTCTGCAAGTGGGAAGCCCTGCACGGCTCACAGCAGGAACCAGCACAAGCAGGTCTTCTAGAGTTCAGAGAGCCAACCCTGGGTCCCCAAGGTCACCAGCTCACCTTAGGATCACAGACACTGGTCTCACTCCTCAGGCTGTCCCTCTCAAGTGACCCTGTGACTCTGAGGGATAAGGACACTCAAGCCCCCTTTTGCCTCCCTGTCTGTCTGTTTATTCAGGGTGATCCCAAAGTCTCAACTTTTCCAGGACACATAGTCACACACAAACAGGGCTACATACCCACGCGGATAGCCACAGTATCGTGAAGGAGTAAGAGCCCTTGTGAATTTCCATGAGACACCAGCATGAGCATCCTACAAAGTCTGGGGGGGGGGTCAAGTCTACAGAATTACATCAAGAGGAGACACTGAATTGGGGAGCAGCAGATTTAGGCTTGGTGGGACGTGAAAGCTTCGGATGTTTGATCCAGGGGGCGACACCACTCTCCACAGTGCATGGAGCTAGAGGCAGTCTGGCTGCAAGCATCTGTTTTCCTGTTTTGAATACCCAGCTCCAGGTGCCCCAGCAGGCACTGATAATTGGTAATCCAGGTTATTGACTGCTCTTGGCAGGGGATCGGGCTCCTTCTCTCCAGCAGGCCACTCACTAATATCAAGAACCGGCCTTCCCTCTGGGGAAGATGGAAGCTCTGGGCTGAATGGCTGCTGAGAACACGACTGAGTGGCAGGTGTGGGGCTTCGGCTGCTCGGTTAACAGGTACACCGCAGGCCTTCCAGGCAGAGAAGGTTCAGGGAGGGAAATGGTAGCTCCTGATCACTGTGACTGAAGTTTGTGGGAAAGAAGCATGAAGGGGGTGTGGCCTCTCCAGGGTTTAGCTGGGTGAGCTCCGGCTGAAACTGGACTTCAAGACCCCAAGCCTGCAATTTCTTGTCTTCCCTTGGACTGAGAAGTTTGTAGGTGTTTTTACACAGTGCACATCTCTACCGTAATTCCCTTCCCTCTGCACCAATATCAGCCTTCACTGGATCAAGTCACACAGGCCCATGGCTCTGAGAAGCTCTGGGACTCTGAGACACACTCTGTGTTGCTAAGGAAAGGGTGTAAACTGAAGGGAGGGAACCATGTGGGCTAACTTTGGCACCCAGGAACACTGAAGTCCTGACCCTGGCACCTGTGGATGGGACATTATGGAAGGTCAGTCTCTGTGGACGGAATGAAGTCGGCAAGCCTGAGACGGTATCTTTCTAGAGGATCAGATGCTCCCCAAGTCAGTGGAAAGTGCAGTGTATAGAACTTCACCTGACTCTGAGTCCACAGACTGGAATCTTAACCCCCAACACCTGTGAATTTGGCATTGCTACAATGAGTTCATCAATTACCATGAAGTCCTAACAGCTGGGGTCCCCGAGAGCAAGGACAGCTCTGAGCAGAAATACGTACATACAGAAACGGTATCTGTCCATTCACGAGCCAGAAAATGGCAAAGAAGAGAAACCCAGTCTCCCTCAGTTTCAGAAGGAAACAGCCCTGCCCATTGCTGGGGGAACCCTGCAGGGACATGCCCCACCCCACTCCCAGCCCCACCTCCAGCCTCCTGGAGACCTTCAAGTGACCAGCTGGCCAGGAAATCACACAGATCATGCTTGTGAGGAACCCGACACTGTAGCTGGACAAGAACCGCAGTGTGGAAGTGTGACGGCATCTCTCTGCCTGTGTGGGACCTCTCCTCCAACAGTGAGGAGGGACGGGTCCTTAGGAGAGGATTAGGACCCTATGCAGACCCTACTCTATCCCTATGACCTACCCTGCCTCTGCCAATAAGACAATCTTGTCCTGATCTGAGAAGCTGGGGTGGTTTTCTGTTTATTGTAGATGATGCTTCAGGAGGGGAAGTTCAGGGGGCTATTTATTAGTGAATGAACCTTCTCTGGGAATTTCAGTAGAATTCACCTCAATGGCTTTCTTCCAAAGCTGTCTCATACCAGCAAGCACCATATTACCCAGGGCTGAGGGGTCCCTAGGCACACTGGATAAGTCTCCGTGTGGGTATCGAGAACAGGATTCAACCTGAGCATACATGAGTGGGAAAAGGGAGATTGATGTAGGGTCTATAACCGAGGCCAGATTCCAGCAGACAGCCAGGCAGCCATGTGTCCACAGATCCTCTGGATCCTGGAAGCTGAGGACAGCCCGACAGCATGCCAGAAGGAAAGCACCCTGGGCCTAGCTAGGGTAATGCCAGTAAGTCTACCAAGTACATCCTGCTCTTCTCTGAGGTGCCAGCACCCAGCACCCAGCACCCAGTCATCTTCCCTTGAAGACGAAGTTCCAGAACAGTGCAGGGACTTTTAGCTGTGGCACCTGGGTTCAACCCTGAGCACAGCTTGGCTCGGCTCCCTGCCCCCTCCCTGATCACACTGGAAGGTTGTGGGTGCCTGTCCCTGTACCCACTGTTCCCTCCCCTTGCCCAGTCAGGTTCACAGGAATTATAAGAGCCTTCTAGGATGCTGGTGGCTTCCAGGGAACTGTGAGTAGCAGTGGCTTCTTTATGCCCTAATGAAGAGGGGCCTCCAGCCATGCAGGGAACACTGGGAAAAGGCTTTTGGTGCTAGCTGAGTCCCTTGAGTCTTGACATTTGTCTTAGTCACTGTTCTATTGCTGTGAACAGACACCATGACCACCACGACACTTATAAGGGACGCTTTAACTGGGGCTGGCTTACAGGTTTAGTCCACTATCATGGCAGGAAGCATGGCTGCACACAGGCAGATATTGTGCTGGCGAAGGAGCTGAGAGTTCTACATCTGGATCCATAGGCAGTAGGAAGCGAGACTGACACTGGGCCTGGCTTGAGCCTCTGAGACCCCCCAGTGACCACTTCCTCCAACAAGGCCACACCTGCTGCAAAGTGCCTGCTGACAGTGCCATTCACTGAGCAGGCAACGGTGGCAGCTAGTGTCAGCCAAGCACAGCCACCACACTCAGACCCACTCCCCACCCTGACTGGGCTCATTTCGACAGTCAGCACCGAACAGGACAGATAGACATGGATCAGGAATCTCACTGGGTTTGAGGGCTGAGGCTTGGGTCTTGTCTGTTCAGGAGTTCATAGATACTGAGGGAGGTCTGACCCCCACTGTTCTGAGGTGGTTGTAGGTTCTAACAGCCTGGTGGGCCCTGCTTCATGCCCATCTCAGGAGCCGTCAGGTTCCATTTCCTTCTGGCGTAGGCAGAAAGCCTGGTTTCTCAGTGTTTGTCAGTGAAGTAGCAGAGACTCCTGAGCGTGTAGATCCTACACAGGTCTCCTTGTTGGGCCCTTCACAGAGCACTGACATGCCTATCGAGCCAGCAAAGCGGGCCTCCTAAGGAGCCTGTTCACAGAACAGTTTTGGATGACCACCCCTGCCCGACTGTGCCCCACCAATTACAGGTGGACTATAGCCCTGCTTGCCCTCGGATGAGGGTACTACAGATGCAAGACTAGCATCAGGGAATATTCTAGAACAGCCTTAAGTGTGCTTGACACTTGGCGCTGGGTAAGACACGGGGAATACAAGGGACACTGCGGTCTTTCTGTTTCTAAAGAGTAACAGTGTGGTTACATACGATGACTATTAAGGTCCATGGGAGCAGTCCACCTGCTCCAGAGGCCAGGGTGAGGTGACCCGGAGCACCCTGCTCTCGAGGCCCTAAATACCACTCACAGGGATCTAAAGCTCCGGCGGCATCATGGGAAGAGCCGGAGATGGGACCAGAGATGTGCTGGGGACTCAGACAGGAAGGGGATATGCAGCTGTCAGCACGCCTCTGGGCCTACTGCTTTCTGAGCTTCCCAGGGCTTCATTCTGTGGTCTCGATGAGCTAAGGGATGGGAGGGTTTATCATTGCCTGGTATTTACCAGCCTGAGCCTGGGAAAGGGCACCTGGAGTGTTGAGAGCTGCTAGCCGATGACTCAGAGAGGAACAGATGTCACCCACTCCACAAAGCTAACAGCTGCACAGGTAGTACTCTACAGAGGGGGTTGGGCTGGGCCTTCAGTGGGGATCTGACACCCGGAAGAGGCCGAGGAAGGGGGTGGGGAACACAAGGAGCATCCCTTTGGGGCACGTCCTTCCTTCACTGTCTTAGGTCTATCTCAAGAGGTGGAGGGGGCAGGACAGATGGTTTAGTGCTTAAAAGAACTTACAGCTCTTCCAGAGGACCTGAATTTGGTTTCTACTGCCCACGTTGGGCAGCTCAGAATCACCTGTAACTCCAGCCCTGAGAGGATCTGGGGGTCCTCTGACACATGGACTCATCATACACACAGACACATTCATGATTTTAAATAATAAAACAAGCTCTTTAAAATAAGGTTTGGGGGATGACTCGTAACGGCGCCAGACGCCGGCTGCTGCCCCTTGCACTGGACAGGTACCACCCCAGCTGTAAAGGAGCATCTCTAAAAAGGCGGGAAGATCCTGTCCCTCGTGGCAAGACATGGGTCTCCCTAGTTTCTCTCTGATGTCCACTGCAACATCTCTCTTCCATCAGCCAGATTGGACCCCCTACACACCCAGGAGCCAGTGTCCAACAGAGACATCAGACTGACCTCGTCTGCACCGGCATTCCTTTCTGACATCCCTGCTGCCCCACACAGGCTTTCCCCACCAGCTCTTAAGCAGTTAGCTTGCCTCCTCTGTCCAATGCAGTCAGCCTCCTGCCCATCTGCTTCAGTGGGGGCTTTCCTCCTTCCCAAGGTCTATCGCCCACCCTGACAAAAGAGAACAATCTTGGGCCTCCTCCCTTGTCCACAGGAGCTCCTCCCCACACCCACCTGACCTCACTACCCTCCCGCCCTCCTCCTCCCGGGCATCTAAGCTCTGCCTAGGCAAACCACCACTTCTACAATACAACGGTCAAGCCACACACTATGGATGTCTTTTCAAGCTCCACTTTCCAGTCACCCCAAGGGCAGCCTTACAAACCAACTACCCCAGGCATCTTTCTTAGGCCATTGTCATGTGTGGGTTTTTAAAGTCCCCTGGGTCCCATCTGCTGAGGGTTTGACCAATGCCTAGGTGCCACCGGAAAGTAATGGGGCCTGTGAGAGGCAAGGTCTGGGAGCCCTTGGAGGTCATTAGGGTGGGCCCCTAAACAGGACCCGCTCTCTGCTTCTTGTACTTTACCCCCAGACACACAGTGAATCTCCATCCATGTTTCACACAAACATCCCAAGCCGCCCCAGGGCCAAGCCAACAATCATTCATAGAAATGATACCTTCAAAACTGGATCAGAAACCTTTCCTCTTCTTAAGTTGAGTTGCCCCGGGCATTTGTTACAGTAACAGGAAGCTGACCAATACACACTTCTAATAAAGTGGCTAAAAGCATCACGCTGTGCCCAGCTGGTTAAAAACACTCCATCTTGAGGAAGACAAGAGCTACTCAGACTACAGTCTCGGACATTCTAGCCTGTTCTTTTTCCCCATCATTCACAGTGGGTTCCTCTCTACAAGATGGCTGCCACTGCTTCCTGGATTCTTGCCATCTCCCCCTCTGGCTCCAGTCACCGCCCCATCTTCCTTCTGCAACTGTCCACAGAACAGCAGGGCTTTCCCCAGAGACACAGCCAATCACCCTGTGATCCTACGATACTTGTTTTATGTGCACGGGTGTGCACGCTTTTGAGTGTGAGCACAAGTCACCACGTGGGCCGTGGCCTGAGGACAATCATACGTGTGGGTCCTTCCATCCTGTTTGAGACAGGTGGGTGCTGCCTACATCAGGGCTGGTCTGGGAGCCTCTGGGAAATCGCTTGTTTCTGCCTTCCATCCTGTTGTAGAATGATGACCTTATAGGCATTTTCAACATGCAGTTTTATGTGGGCCCTGGGGATTTGACTGGGTCCTTACGTTTGTATCATAGTGTGCTACCCTCTGAGCCATCTCCTACACCAACCCCATCTTACTCTGTAGTCCTATGGTCTCACAGTATCAACTGGGAACCTTTGAGGTCCCCACCCTGCCCGCTCCCAGCTTCCCACGCCTGTGATGCCTCATATGCCCCTGAACTGTTCTCCCTCGGCCTGCCCTGCTCTTTCTCTTCACGGACCTTCTATATTGCTGCCGCCTCCACGGCCCTCCACTGCTCTCAGGTCCATCCGCATGGCTAGCTCGGAGAGCAGCATCTCTAAGGCATCTTTCTCCCTCCCACATGCCTCTCCACCCACCGGAATGACAGAAGCAGAGCCGGAGATGTTTCTCGTGCCTGCTGCTTTAGGTGGGAAGATGTGGGTTTGGGAGCTCTGCATCACTACCCTCTGCTGTGTCCACACTACACACAGATTTGCAGGTGCCAGGAGATGAATCCCTGCGTGGGCGGATGACAGTTCACGTGGGCAAGGCCCATAGGACGCAGAGACTTCCTGTGCATTGAGCCTGGCCAGCTTTTCAGACGGTGCCAGGGTAGACTATGCCTCCTTTAGGTCCCATCTTCCTCAGGTCTCACATTCTCTAGGCCCTGCCTTCCCAGGCCACATCTCCCAAGAGAACACTTATTCTTACCCAAGTGCTATCTGGGGAAGCCCAGAAACTCCACATGTGGTCCCTCCTTCCTCTCCAGCAAAGATGGATTTGGAGCAGGCTATGGGGTAGAGAAATCCTGACACTCCAGGACCTGGACAGCTCAACTGAAGAGGACCCTTTTTATCTGTCTCGGAATTCACTCCTAGAACCTCCGGTGTGATCCATTTAGACAAAGGGCCCCACAGAAGCAATGCAGTCAAGTGCCTGATAGTGCAAGCGTGATGGCTATCCAAGTGGACACAAATCCAAGATAGATGATCTTACAAGACAGACAGACAGACGGGTACAGGAATGATAACCCAGGGAAGATGGAGGTAGGGGTCACAGCCATACGGTCATACTCCAACAACGGCCTGAAGCATGGGGAGCTCACAGGCACAGAGACATTTCCATGGGACCACCAGCCTCCCCCAGCCAATGCCTAGCCTTTAGCCTCCCGGACTTGAACACATTTGCTCCAAACCTCTAGGCTGTGACCATGTGTCAGGACAGCTCCAACACACACACACATATACACACACACACAGACACACACTCACACACGCATGTGCACACACACAGACACACATGCATGCATGCACACACACAGACACATATGCTCGCATGCACATGCACGCACACACACACACACACACAGACACACAAACATACACACACACACGCACACACACACACACACAGAGGCTGGGTGATTATAGGACTGGACTGTGTGTGGGGCTCACACATAGAGGACAGCTCTCTGTTCATCACATGACTGACTTTCAATATGAAAGACAAGAACACTTCCTACCCACAGAACAGGAGTTTGACAAGCGAATATTAGGTGTGCCTCCTGCTCTCACAAAGCACCAGGGAATGGTGGCCTTGTCACCCCACAGTGAGGGATCCTGGGGTCTCAAGGACCACCACCAAAGACAGAGGGACAGAACAGACTGAGACACACAAGCGACCATAATATCGGCTTTGGGGAGAGTAATGAAGGAGGCAGAAGCCACTTGCACTTTGAGCTCCACATGGAGATGCCCCAAGATAGCCCAGGGATAGCCCATCCTACATGCATGGCCACTGAACACCGACACAGTGCTAGCATCCACACAGCAAACACAGCCTAGTCTCAGAACAACCTTGGAAAACGAAAGTCACTTTTCCGTTGTGCAAACAAAAAAGTCACAAGACCGGTGAGGTCACACAGTGCAGTCAAGGACGCACAGGGATGCCACCCATGGACAGAAGCCCAGCTCAGTCCTTGTCTGCAGGCTCTCCTCCCACCAGCACAGGTCTTGGCTCTTCAGCTGCCCCCCCCCAGGCACCTCCCTGGGTAGACATCTTCTCTCTACCCCATGACGAACTTGTCTCTCACGGCTGGAAGAAACTTCTAGAAAGGAACCTCTCTTCCTCCTTTCCTGCTGACTGTGCACCCCAACGACAGAATGTGAGGTGTTGGGTTTAGAGGCTCACTGATCCACATCTGAGCAGAGACGTGCAACCTCATCTTCTGTGTCTCACCATCTGGTGCATCTTTCAGGAGTATAGCTGCCGCAGTTCTGGCTGACACTCCAGAATCAGACTGCTGTGACAGGCTACAGGCCTGGGAGCATCACTGGGAACTTACCTGCTGCTAAAGTGAGGGTGACCTATTTCTGCCGGGGCATCTGTCTATCAGAGAGGCCCTTTCAAACTTGATATTTGACAGAAAGCCTAGAGGCAGGACCCTCCTGCTCAAGGGCAAGGGCAGATCAGAGTTCATCAGAGAAAAGCCACTTGTCATCCTAAAATGACAACTCTAGATCCTTCCCCACAATGGCTGGGCACTCGATCCAGCTGGCCATGACAGCTGAGCTCGGTCTGGGCTTTGGAGGCAGGAAGGTGCAGGCCAGTTCAGAGACGCAGAGTGGGCTTCAGAATCAACTTCCCACCAAGGATTCCAGGTTCCTAGAGGGTCTGCCCACTCCACAAATCGGTCAGAGCCACCATTCCACAAGCTACCCTCCCCTTTTCCTCTGGCCCCAGCACCTCCAGTGTCACTCAGGAAGTTGTGGCTTTGTGACAACTCTGCTGTCCTTATGCAGGGGCGTGTCCTGGTAACCTGTCTCACTTCCCAATCTTTAAGCCCTTTGGAAATTGCACAAGAGGCTAGACTGCCCTGCCTCCCCACCCACGCCCACCAGAGATACAGCCTTTTACATCAACTCAACAGGGTTGATGGTTTGGCTCATGAATGGTCAAGTCAGAGATTCTGAAGCTGCTCTTCTTATACCAGCAAATGACAACACTAAAAACGGCATCCCATCCGATTCCTAAGCTCAGTGCTCAGGATGGCTCCCCAGGCATAGATAACAGCCATACATTCAGCCGTATGCATGTTACACGGAGTTGCTACCAGTGCAGTATTTAGTGACATGTGCAATGTAAGATGTATTCATCAGGGTGCACTCAGGAGACTCCCCAGCCCTGCTTACCCAGCAGCCTCGCCCTCAGAGAGGAAACTGCTTTCTAGGCAGAAGGACTTTTGGGCTCTACTGTTGTATATCCACCCCTCTGAAGACAGAGTCAGCTCTCTAGGTCCCAGCCAGGGAAAGAAGTGAAAGTCAGCCTGTGCTCAGGCCGGGCAGTGGGCAGGGCCAGCCTGGGAGAGCTTCCCACTGCTGGTGTGCTCTCAGAAGGAGAACAAGCCTCTGGGGGACGAGGGAAGCTGAAGACTAGCTGAACGCAATAAACCAAGGCCGCAGCACACGAAACTGGAAATGAAAAGAGGCAGCCTGAGCCCTCCCCAGGAGGGGAGAGCTGAAACAAGTCTCCCTCCACCTCGCTGTAAGTGGTGGAGGGAGTCTCAAAAGCAGACTCTGTGGAACCAGGGGGTGGCTTGGCCATCCTGCACCCTCATCTGTGACTATAAACAGCCGTGTACTGCATCTTACGGCATCTTCCAGCCCCACAGCTTTTGCGTGTCCTGGGCCTTGTCTATTGAGACATGCCAGGCAGAGACTCTGGGGGCCACAGCTTAGGATGTTGCAGAGTTTCCTACACTGCTTTTGTTCTTTGATGCTCTTCTACCAATTAATCCACTGAAAAACTTTTGAAGTTCATGAGCCATTTACTTCAGACGCCATTAAATTAAGGACAGATCCACTTTCCCGGTAGCAAGCACCCAGCGACTTAATTAAAAGGGGCTTGCTGTTTAAATGGGCACGGTGCCTCCCAACAAAGGAGCTGGCTCCTCACAGATGTAACTGCTTCTCATTTCCTTCCACCCGACACCAGCATCCAGACGACACTTCGCTGTCAGCGGGACCCTGGGACCAGCAGTTGGCCATTGAGGTACTGAGAAAATGACTCCCGACCCCCAGTGCTAACTAAAGATGCACCTAAAAGCCATCCAGTCCCAGTGGTAAGACGCACAAAGCAACCCGGAAATCATCCCCGGAGACTGAATGGATACAAGACAGGGTGGACGGGAGGAGAGAGACCTGCAGCGAGATCCCCGTCTTCTAGGCCCGACTGCCAGCCTAGGTATTTCACCTTCAGGTCTTCCCAGCTGGGGAAAGTATCTCACTCCTCAGAGTGCTCTGGGAATCATGGGCACAAGCGACCACGCAGGCACATCGACCTCAGTCAACACCCATCTCCAGGCGTTCCCAGAGCGGGCACATCTGTTAGCCAAACTCTGATGGCTTTGGCTCCCCATGAACTCCTTTGTGAACTTAACACAAAAACTCAGGCGAGGACTTCCTGCTTCTCCTGGGAGACTCTGGTTCCTGGCGTGAGCAGGACAGGTAAGAGGGCTGTGGGCAGTGGACAGAGCTGCCCTGCAGGGAGCGCTCCGCCCCAGCCCCAGGCTAAGTGCTGACCCAGCTGGCCCTCTGCTTCTGTTCCTCACCTCTATGCTCATAGACCGGGTGATTTTCCATCCCAAGCTGTCCCAGACTAGAGCAGCCACATCTCTGCGGGAGCATCAATGTCAGAGATGAGGCCTTGGGACTTCGTGAGCTCATAGTAGCCAATCAGCACAAGGATATGAATTGGAGTGACTGCTGTCATCTACATTCAGGTTGCCATCCGGTCATCATCACCATCATCACCCTCACCATCATCATCACCATCATCATCACCCTCACCATCACCATCATCACCACCATCACCATCATCACCACCACCACCATCACCAACACTGTCATTGGCATCTCCATCTTCGGCATCATCAGCATTACTATGAATGACCACCCTCATACTGACATTAACAGCACCAAACACAGCTGCCACATGCTAGACTCTAAGCTCCCGAAGGGAAGTGTGCACTTCGATCTCACCGACGTCTTGTTTCTGTGCAGATGGGTGACCACGTCGACCGAGGTTATGACTCTAAATCCCAGGGTTAGTTCCCCTGCTGTCTGACCTGTCATCTGCATCAGAGAGAGTTTTCTAGAAATCCCGGCAGCTGCTCTTTTAACCCGAGGCTCTGAGTAATTCCAGAGTTGCTGAAGTGGCAATCCCACATAACCCACAGGAACGTCCTGGCCTCAGGCAGGTACGGGAGCATGTAGCCCGACCCTTCACAGATTGTTCTACACAGAAGTGAGAATCCCAACCTACCCAATTCCCAAGCCAAACTCCAAAGATGCCTCTGTGTAGAGCACAACTGACTGCACGGAAGCCTGGGTCCAAGTTCCTTGGGTGCCATCAGCAGGATCTGGGCAAATCTGGGGGACGATGGCACGGCCCTCCGGTCCCTGCTGAGTATTCTGTCTCTGAAATGGTTGAGTGCTTTCTGTAGATACTCTAGCTGGGTGTAAAACTGCACCTAGGCATGGAGAGCTCCCTGCAGGAGCTAGCCTCTGCTCTCAGCACTGAGCACAGAGACCACAGGGCAGATCACAGGCAGACCTCAGCCCTCCCCAAAACTTTTTGCTGCACACGTGGAGGGTGCCATGGGTCACAGCTAAGAGATCCTCCACAGCATCCCTCTGCCTCAGATTCCACACAATGTATGTGGGGTCGCCCTTTGCAGTGTGCGAAATGCCCGGGTCTGTCTTCTGGAGGCCGAAGGATCAAAACAGTCAGACTTCCCTCTAGGCATCTCTCCACCCAGGAATCTTACAAGGATAGGAGGCTATGCAGCCTTCCCTCAGTCATCCAAGAACACGCCCATATTCAGCACCACGGCCAGTTCCCCCCAAGTCCCTCCCCTCCTCTGCTGAGCCTCCAAGGTCCAGTCTCCAGGGCCAGCTCAGAAGCCTGCCTTCTTGCTTCGATGCCTTGCATTCCTCTGCATTCGTGGCAAGCACACATATTTTCCCCTCTTCTGAATCTGTTTTTTGCTAAACAGATTAATATAGTGGCAGATTATATTATGGAGAGCCATAAATCTTCCCGGAGATAAGCATCTGTCGGGTTGGATTAGCGACAGCCGACGTACCGTGAGTTAATTTGCTAAGCCTCACAGTGTTGTCCCGGGTGTTTAGTGTTTGTAATAGCAGATGTAATTTGGGACAAATGGGGACTTGTTTCCTCATCCGTGTCTTTACGGTAAGTGACGTATTCGGGGCGGGGGAGGTGACACTCAGCGAGAGGAGCACCAAATTCCGTTATGATTATGGTTGATGGTAGAGGTTAAAACAGACTCTAAGAGAATTGCATGCAAGAGTCCAGTCCTGAGATGGACAAGCATTCGAGGTTCCCCCCTCCCCCCACCATCTACACTGTGTGTTCCAGAGGCTACCCCATGGGCTCCCCAGAGAGGCTGCAATCTGCCTACAAAGCCTGCTTTATCAGCTTCCCAGGAGCTGTCACGCTTAGCCCTGCCCTTGGCCTTGGGATGGGACGAGAGGCTGGCTCTGCTTTCTCAGGCAAGCTCCCCAAGAGGACCAAGGTGCTGCAGGGAAAACCAGTGGCCCCGCTACTTGGTGAAGGAAAGAAAGGTGTTGGTACCTCAAGGGCAAAAGACTGTTTACCCCGTAAAAACTTGTCCAAGTGTGAGCGGATGTCTGCTCGCCCAAGGTCAGAGGAGGCACAGGCAGAGCAAAACCAGGAGCAGAGACACTGTGCCAATTGCCCACTGTGGGCCTCAGGAGCTGTCTGTCCCTCCTCCCTCCCACTGTTTGTCCCTCCTCCCTCCCGTCACTCGCACATGGAAGTCTTAAGGAGGCCGCTCCTCACCACCCGACACTCGTTCGTTCTGATGCCCTGGGATCTTCTCCCCACTCTGGAGTGTCAGCAAATGCTGCCGTTTGTGGGAGGTGTTGTCCACAACATGCCTTTCTGAACTTCCTTGTCACCACGGGCATGCTTGTCAACAGAGGCAGACGCTGGGGCTTGTGGGAGGGGCTCTAGCTGACATCTCTCTCTTCGCCCCTATAACTGCTGGCATAGGGACAAACTCTGGCCTGGGACATGGCCAGAATTACTCTTGTTGCAGCCATTAGAGAATAAGGCATGAAAGAAGGTGTACCAAACCGCACAGAAGGAGATGTCTCCATCCAAGTGTGTGGCTACTGTCCACACAGCCAAAGAAGAGGACTCGGGGTTGGGGGGAGGTGTGTGCCAAAGCCTTTCATCATGTCTCCTCCTCCAACTCATCCCTGAGGGCAGAGCTAAATCGTGTCTGCAGAGCTTCAGTCAGCAGTGCTGGGAGTTCTTCCCCTTATCTGGCCTTAGTCTTTCTGGCTGTCCAAGGTCATCCCTAACCATGGGACAGTTCCATCTAGCAATTAACCAGCCCCAAAGGGCTGACACTCTTGAAGTTCTGGAAGATGATATGGTCCTTTAACACTGGGGTGTGAAGTGCACAGGAGACTGCAGCCTAGGTGTGCTGTAGGTAGGCACTGAAGATGCTGTACTGCACACACACACACACACACACACACACACAGCACCCAACCCGTGCCTGCGGTCCATGCTTAACGGTTCTCTCTGCCTCTGTTTAAAGTACACTACCCAGCACATCTCAGTGTCTCCCTGCTCCAAACCACCCTTCATCCTGCCTCTCCCCAAGTCAGAGCAGAAATACAAAGAAGTCTCCTACCTGAGGTCTCCCCCAAGATCCTGGGGGGCTGGATGTCTTTCCCATTGTTGCTGGGACTAGTGGAAGGCTCCGTTGTGCTAACCCCAACAGGGGTCCTTTTCCAGGGATCCAGGGACTCGGTGACCCCCTTAGTCTGCAGTGTCATGGCGGTGGCCGTGCTGGCTGTGGTGGTGGTGGTGGTGGTGGCCACAGTTGTCTTCCGTGTTTGCAGAACAGAGACCGTGGTGAGGCCAAAACCACCAGGGAAGGTGTTGGATTCCAGTGCGTCCTCGTCCCCCGTGGGCCCCCAGGCTATGAATTCTGTCTCTGTCGTGGGCCGGCCACCACGGAAGTCGAAATCGTTGAACTCAGCATCGTGTGTGTGCCTCCTGCCTCGTCTTAGGAGGCTCTGATGCTCGGCACCCCCTGCAGTCACCATAGAGGATGAAGTTGTTGCAGAGGTGAGGGAAGGGCTCGACCTGGTGGCAGCTGGGGGCTTAGTGAGTCCCCCTTTGGGTCCGAGGGTGGCTACCTGGTCCCTGGGCCTGTGGGCCCTCCGAGCACGAGGAGTCTGCATCTGTATGGGCCCGTGGGCTCGTTCGGCCCGGGCGGCACGGGGACTCCAGGCTGGTGTTGGTAGCCTTGTTGGGGGTCCACTTCGCAGACTCCACAGCCGCTGGGGTCTCTGTGAGCGTGACAGGAGCCGGAACTCGGGCCCGGGGCCTAGTGAGTCACAGGATGGGAAGTCAACCACGAGCTGCAGCATGGCTATCAGTATCCAGGCATGGCTTCCGAGAGAGCGGCCGGGCCAGCGGATGGACATGGAGCTGAGGAGAGACAGCAGAGCAGTGAGCACACAGTGGGGCAGCAGGAGGGCTCTGACTAGGGCTACATTTACTCCCCCCTCACACACACACACACACACTGGACAGGGACAACCTTTGGCTGCAAAAAGAGTTCGTCTGAACCTTGAAAGGACTCCAGAAGCCTTCTGGGCCAGCTCAAATGCACTGTGTTTCTCTACATAGCAGAAGGACAGTGCCCAGACAGCTGCTTCCAGCTCAGGCACCTCCTGGGTACTAACCTAAGAGCTTTTCCATGGCAAGGGACCAAGCCACCAAAGTCCCCCTCCCGTGTCCATCTTGCAAAATACCCTTGAAGACTTGTCTATATTGAAGCTGAGATTCCAGGGACACAATACCAAGGCGGGGGGGGGGGGACAGCATCCGCCCCGCAGAGCTGGGAACATCCCCACATCTTAACTGAGCTGAGAGTACCCAGGTTTGCACTCCACCTGGACACAGCCAAGCAAGGCTGCTACGCCTGCCCTTCCCTGGGTATTGCTGTGGGAACTGACTGCCACTCAGGTGAAGCTGGGAGCTTCGGTACTAAACTCTGCTGACATTTCCACACCCATCCCTACCCCCCTCCTGTTTATCTCCAATGTGGATGCCCTGTGGAAACTTCTCATCGTCAGCTGGGGACGGAGACAGAAAGGCCAGTCTGGGCACAGCAGGGCAGCGGGTAAAACTGGTTCTCAGCCTGCTGGGTCGGGGGAAGAGTGGCAATAGCTCCTCAGGGGCATGCTGGGACAGTCCCCCCATACAGAGTCCATGGGCAGCTCTACTAGCTGGGCACAAATCCCCTCTAAACCCGTGGATGCTGAAACGCCACATGAAAATCCAGAAGAGTACGCAGACCCACGCAGCCAGGCGTGGAAGACGCAGCCCACGCTCCCTTTTGCTCCCTGCATAGGTAATTGAAGACTGATTATAGACACCACTCAAAGTCAGCTCTCAGGCATCAACTTCACATCAGAAAGTTAGAAGCGAACTCAAACTTCCTCAGAGGCTGCGTGGGGGGAGGGGTGCAGGGCGTAGGGAACACTGAGCCTCATCCTGCACGGCTGCGCTCGCCAGGCCCAGCAACACACGTGGGGTAGTTTTCCTTTATAAGGTGCCGTGTGTGTGTGTGTGTGTGTGTGTGTGTGTTTTGAAAAGTGACTACTTGTGTCAGGGTGTGCCACTGTGTATGTGTGTGAAGTCCACGTGGCTGTGTGTGCTGGCAGGGGGTGGAGCACACTCAGGTGGGTGTGCAGGAGTGTCGAGTGTGACTGCTTGTGCGTGACAGTCGGAGGGAGGGAGTTTGTGAGTGCATATGCCAGCGTGACACTGAGCGTGTGTGGGCGTGGTGTGTCTCTGAGTGCTCCCCGTGGTGTGAGTGCTCCCTGGTTCTGAGTGCTCCTCCTTGGGGTGTGAGTGTTCCTCAGGATATGAGTTCTCCCCGTCGTGTGAGTGCTCACTGAGTTATGAGTGCTCCTTGGGTGTGACTGCTCCCTGGGGTATGAGTTCTCCCCAAGGTGTGAGAGGCCAGCATGCAAGAAGGTGCTACTACATCCATCCATGTATGCCTCCATGTGTGTATCCATGCTCCTTGGTGAGTGTACCCTCATCTATACATCTCCACGGGTCACCGGGCACAAATGTGGATCTACGTCAGGGCGAGCGTGCAAATGTGTCCTTGTTTGTCCTTCATTGTATGTCACTGCTCAAGGATTGCTTGCGTTCCTTCTCAGTCTGTTCTGGTGCTGAACCCCATGTGCCTGAGGCTGACACGCACCGCTGCTTGGGAAGGAGGTGGTCCCTGAGAAAAGAACTTGGGTTTGCTGGGACTAATTAGCAAAAAAGGGACTGGTCCCCAAATAATACGGCCTGGCTTTTTAATCAGGGTGAGAGAGCTTTGCCGACGGAAGGAGGACTTGCTCATTAGGTGGATACCTCTGAGCTGCCTCTACCTTTGTGTCCTTTCTCTGCAAGAGCAGCTGAGCTCTAGTAGGGACAGGGTTGTCACCACTGTGAGGCGAGATCTAGGCCAGTGGTGAGACTCCCCTGCCCTCGGGATGCCATCTCTTCAGAGCCTCGGGTGACCCTGTGGGGATGGACTGGTGAGGACCTCGGGTCTCCTCCATGCCTGTGTATCAGGATGGGAGTCTGCCTCTCTGTAATGAGATGCTCTGAGTATCTCATGAGTAATGTGAGGCCTCATTGGCCCTATCAGGTCTTCTGGGCTTCACCAAGCCTTGCCAGCGTTTCTAGGCAACCAAACCCCACCAGGCTCCACTAGTCACTGCCAAACCTTACCAAGACCTTTGGGGCCCCATTAGACCCTACCAGACCCCATTGTTTCCTCCATGCTGCACTAGGGCCCCTGGGCCCCTCAGGACTCCTTAGATGCTACCAGATTTTACTGGAACACTAGGTTGTCCCTCAGGTCCCACCAGACCCCACCAAGTCTTACCACATCCTTCTGGGCTCCACTTGGCCTTACCAGACTCCACCAGAACCCAGCAAACCCCTCTGGATCCAAGAAACCCTGCTAGGTCCTCCCAAGCCCCTCCTGACCCCATCAGCACCTGTACCCAGATCCCAGCTGCCTTGGCGACCCGTGCAGACTCCAGTAATTCCACTCTGACCTCTAACCCGGCCCTTCTAGCTCCCCTACACCTGGCCTGGCCTCAGCAGGCTCCATCACACCTCACTAAAACTCAGTAAGTCCAAATTACACCAGAAGCCAGCAGGTCCCCACCAGATCCCCCCACCTGGCCCCTCTAGGCCTCTCCCAGCCCCACCAGGCAGGCTGGCTGGGAAGTATTGCTTCCCATCAGAACTCGGAGAAATATCACCCCAGGAAATTAAAACCTCAGTACCTAAGTCTGGGCCTGCCTCCCCGGCATAACTTCACACACAGGATATTTCTGTGATTTTTCACCAATCATGGGCTGTAATTGGTTACCATAGAAACCTTCTCATTTCCAAGACACCCAGCTGTTATGCAGAAAACTCAACTATGGCAGTGAAGCTGGGGAGGCGGATACCCTGCTCCCCCTCAGCCTAGGGGCTCCCTTGTAAAGGGATGCATTTGCTCAGAAGGAAAACGGAGGGCAGCCTAGGGGAAGTGGCTGTCAGCTAGGACCAGGCCTTGTCCTACTGGACTATAGAGATTTCAAGCTCTGTATGAGGCCTGATCTCACAGCTGTGACATCAGGGACAACTCTGGTCTGCAGGGGACATACCTGAGTGATTTAGGAACCCTGTAAACCAATCAACCTACCAGTATCTCCTCTTCTCGTGCCTCCTGCAAACCTCCCAGGGGGGCTCAGTACAGAGGGAAGGGGGTCCCTCAGGTGTGCTCAGCTACAACGTGAAGCTGTTCTTGGAGGACCCCACTTCAGGAAGGTACCAAGGCATTGTCAGCTGCCCACTATCCGCCCAGATGACACATGAGGCCTTGCAACTATTAGCCCATCAGTGCCAACAGGCCACATGTTCACCCAGAAGGCCAGGTAGAAACCCCAGGACATTGAACTGGGCCCTGCAGAATATGTCATGCCTTTTAAACCTCGAGGCAAAGATAGGTCACATCAAGCAAGTACTGAAGATGGCGCTGAGGGAGTAGTACCTCAGTGCACACGGTGAGAATGAACGGGCATGGTGACTGGAGACAACGTTGATTCCCTGAGAAAATCAGAGCTACCACTGGCGCAGCAATTACTGACTTATAGTACATGGCTGTATGCTCATGATCTTCAGTAGCCAAGAATGTAAACACCGCAAGCATCTCCTAACAGACAGGCACACGGGACACATCCAGGCACAGAGTAGCATGCTGTCACCACATCAGGAGCCTTAGAAACCCATGCCAAGGCAAGGGAGCTAGGAGTAGGGTCACAAGCAGATGAAGGATCCCCCGAGACCACGTGGAGATTGGTGGCTACTGGGGAGCACAGGAAAGGGACTGTTTTGGAGTGACTGCCTCCTGGAGTGGTTCTTTTGGGGGTAATGGAATGTTCTGGAATTCGCTACAGTGGTGGCTACACATCTTACAAAACCACCGGACCACGCCCTCGAAAAACAATGAATTTAATTGCATGTAGATTACATCTCAATAACAGCAAAGGGGAACTGGACCCGGGAGGGAGGGAGGAAGACAGAGAGAGATAGAGACAGACAGACAGACAGACAGACAGAGACAGACAGACAGACAGACACACACACACAGAGTGCAATATGAACGAATGTGGAGAATCTCTGCGACCTTCCGATCCTGGACCCTGGCTACAAACCAGAGAGCCTCCAGCAACCTTCTGAGTCACAGGCAAGGTACTTGTGTGCTGTGGAGACTCAGTCTGACTGTAGTGGGCTTGGTGGGAATCCCCAGGAGTTAAGGACCCTCCTTGCTTGAATGCAGAAACCTACACCCACCCCTTTGAGGATGAGTCTCTTGACAGTCACCTCTTGTTCATCTCCAAGGACACCGTGCAGAGGAAACGCAGAACCCGCAAGCCATGCACACCGTTTGCGCCCTTCTGCTTCTATTTGCTACTTTGCCACTCCTCGCTTCTCTTCCTTTTAAATTTTTATTGAAATCACTTTTCCCCAAGACTGGTTTAATAAGATTCAGTGGATTGCGGTTCAATTCAACTCCCTTCCGCAGAGTTTCTCCATGGAAGAAAATCACTGTCAATTAAGAGAGACAAAGACATCTCTTCCCCCACAGACACACCCTCCTGGGGGCCCAGATGTGACAGCATGTGCTCCCCAGGAAACAGGAAACAGCAGGTTTCTCTCTTGGTGGGGCACACAGTCAGGGGAGTTGGAAGTGTGAGGCCCTGACATTATGTGGTCCCTGGAAACTTCAGGTAGCATAAGGTGTCAGAGTTGCCAAGAGGTGGCGAGTCCATTCTGCTTCTGCTGCCGTGCTCACTTCAGGAGCTGCACCTGCTGTGTTAGCCCAGGCTCTTCACCCTGCTATGTTGTCTGCCGTAGATGTTAGCCAGTTGATAGGAATCAACCCTTAAAGGCTCTGTTCTCACACCGCCAACACAAGATAGCTAAGGAGTGTGGAATCTTCGACCAAGATCCAACCTTCCATGATCAGTAACGCCCAGACATGCTGAGAATAAGCTCAGGGAGACAGTTACAGAGACAAGTGCTGAAAGATGTGTCCTCTCGTCCGCTTTGTGTAAGCCTGCCCTCTCTCATGCTTGATCGGGATACCCCTTATCCTGGGGCTCATCTGGGATGAGGCAGAAGAACCATGACCCCATACCCAGACACTTCCTGGCTGTTCCCCATCTCTGTGAACTTAAGAACCCTGCTCACCTCAGAATACTTCCAGTTTTACACAGAAGTTGCAAGAGAACAGCTTGTTCTAGAGATTCTCCCCCCAGTTTCCCCTGGTGTGACAGAGCACACCACAGGCTCCCCCTTGTCACAACCCCATAGCTGCTGCAACATACCATATTCCAATCTGCTAGTTTGGGTTTAGGATCCCTGCAAGATTCTACCTAACTCTGTATGCAGCTTCTGACTACCTAAGGCTACTTTCAACTGTGCCAGTTTTTTCTGGATTTTAATGCACTTGATCTATGGGGCGGTGGGGTTGTATAGATGTCCAAGAGTCGGGCTCTGATAATTTGGGGGCACCGAGGATGTGAGTTTGTAAAGGGAGACGGCCGAGGTGAAACACTGCTCTTTTTGGGACATCATGGCAAGAGTGAAGGCAGCCTGAGAGGGTGGTCTATGCCTTGGCATGGCTGGGGGATGGGCAATTTACATAATTGTTCTGTGCCTCAGTTTCCCTACCTACAAAGCAGGACAAACTCAGGAAGCTCTTTAAAAGGTACACTCGGGGTACCATGGCCAGTGCTGTTAGCTAAGCTCTTTGTAGATGCTCTGGGGCCATGTGACTTCTTGCCTTCTTGGAACCGACCAAGCCCAGGCCACTGCTGCCTCCTGGGAGCAAACAATGACTCTGGGGCCAGGGAGATGTAGCTGCACAGGCTTCACAGGTGCTTGAAGGAGACTGAAGGGTAGCAACATGCTGGCATTCTGGTTGCCTGGGCAACGTGCCCGCAAGCATTCTGGAGGAGTGAAGTGACAGGCTGTGGGTGGGCAGGACAGTGGGTGGTAATGTTCTCGGTCCCAGCAGTGGGGAGTCTCCTGTGCCTATGGCTGATCCCTGGTTGCTGTGACCCGGCAAAGGGTCCCTCCTGACAGAAATCCTACAGTGGGGCATAGGGACTGCTGCTCTCTGAAGTGCCTGTAGCTCCGCTGGGCCCCTAATTTCAGTTGCTGTCATCACATCCCGTCACAGCTGCACTCTCTCTGAGGAGTAGGCTGCACACCTACCAGCTACCTTACTACAAGTCTTGAGCCTTCCTCTTCAGATGGGCACAAAGGTCCTAGTCAGGTTTCCCACAATGGGCTGACTTACTCCCAGCGCTAAGCCCCCTGCCCTCTCTATCTCCCTGTAGATATAGGTCAGACTCAACAGAGCCAGGCACAGAAACGTTGGGTCTGGCCTTCAGTCCAGAAACCATATCTTCAGTAATCTCATAGGGCCAGGGAGCAAAGACCTCTCCATAGGGAATTTTCCAGCCCTTAAAAAAAAAAAAAAAAACCCTCTTTGTGGGATTGGTGTGTCAGGAAACTCCCATTCCTACCCAAGAACCTCATCTTAAATCTATTCTCAAAGACACAGCACTGGGAAGGATAGCGTTGGGAGAGAGCGGCAGAGCCTGGTGAGGAGGTAGATCCTCTAGCTGAGCATGAGCAGACACACGGGCAGATCACAGAGCAGTTCTGAGCACAGCAGACAGTCTCCTGGGAAGGGATATCTGGCTGGGAAGATACTTAGGGAAGGTTCTGGGCCATCATGCAAAACACGAGAGCCACAGCACCATGCGTATATAACCACAGCAAGCCAAACAGCAGAGGGCTGTGCATGGAGAGAAAAGACGGCGGGATCCTAAAATAGCTGGTACAGAGTCTGAGCAATAGCAACATGGCAGGCGCCAGGCTCGGCGACTCTCTCACCTCACTCGGTTATACCCGACAAGAGGAAGTGCTGTTACTCTCATCTTGAAGGAGAAAAAAAACAGCAACAAATGGTAGTTGGTTCTCTCTACAGGGATATATCCTAAATACATACTAAAGGATGGTGGTGCACAGAGGAGTGGTCTGTGATACATCCTGGGAGGCAGTCTGTCTCTCCTGGGAAGTGGTCTGTCCTGGGAGGGGAGAGCTACTTAGAGATCCTTGGTCCCCGTTGCACTGGAACCTCAAAAATTCAGTTCGCTGTCCATGCCTGAAGCCACTGCTCCCGGGGACAGCTTGGCAGCTCATTATTAACTAATCGTCAGCTTCTGAAGCTCCCACGGACCTCCCCACAGCATTTCAGGAATCTACCGATTTGATTGTTGCAACTGCTACATTGTTACCTGCAACAGAACCAGGAACTTGTTAAAACAGGCAGAGAAACATGTGAAGAGCACAGGTGATCAGCCTCAGTCCCTAAACTCCCAGAACAGTACAGACACAGGAAGAAACGCACCTGTGAGCAGAGAGAGGCTGTCCCAAGGACAAAGGCTTGTGATGACTTAGAGATTAGGACGCTGTGAGCTGACGGCAATGCCTCTGTGAGTCCTCAAGCCAGAAGGCCAGGGTGAGTTCATGGGCCTCACTTGGCACTTGGGGATGAGGCAGTGATGGCACAGTTCCTGTGAGGTGCCTAGCTACATGTGCTGGAAGTGGGAAGGAGGTCCTGGAATATGGTCATAGCAGGCCATGATCTCCAGACCAGCTACACCCAGCACTGACAGACAGGTAATCGAGGAAGTGTTGGGAAGGGATGAACCAGTGGATGGCCAGAACAGCCAGATACCTAAAGTGTTCTTCTGGTCTCTAGGCTACATCTACTCACACTGCTGCTCTGATACTCAACACAGCCCTCTCTGCCATCCTTAGATTATAAGGCTTAAAAGAAACTAAGCAAAAGCCTCCCTTCTGAGGTCACTGAATAAAAAGTTTCATGTAGTGACATGATGCAGAGTCAGTGGGGGGACACTGGGGAGGTAGAGGAGGCAGTGCAGAGGCAGAGGAGGCATTGAAGAGGCAGGGGAGACAGTGCAGAGGCAGGGGAGTCAGTGCAGAGGCAGGGGAGTCAGTGCAGAGGCAGAGGAGGCAGTGCAGAGACAGGAGCAGCAGTACAGATATAGGGGAGACAGTGCAGAGGCAGGGGAGGCAGTGCAGAGGCAGGGGAGGCAGTGCA
>NW_021620991.1:2156072-2198479 GCF_004785775.1 Grammomys surdaster | reverse complement strand
TGCAGAGGCAGGGGAGGCAGTGCAGAGGCAGGGGAGGCAGTGCAGAGACAGGGGAGGCAGTGCAGATACAGGGGCAGCAGTGCAGAGGCAGGGGAGGCAGTGCAGAGACAGGGGAGGCAGTGCAGAGACGGGGGAGGCAGTGCAGAGGTGGGGGAGACAGTGCAGAGGCAGCGGAGGCAGTGCAGAGACAGGAGCAGCAGTGCAGAGGCAGGAGAGGCAGTGCAGAGACAGGGGAGGCAGTGCAGAGGCAGGAGAGTCAGTGTAGATACAGGGGAGGCAGTGAAGAGGCAGGGGAGGCAGTGCAGAGACAGGGGAGCCAGTGCAGATACAGAGGAGGCAGTGCAGATACAGGGGCAGCAGTGCAGATATAGGGGAGGCAGTGAAGAGGCAGGGGAGGCAGTGCAGAGACAGGGGAGGCAGTGCAGAGTCAGGGGAGGCACTGCAGAGACAGGGGAGGCAGTGCAGAGACAGGGGAGGCAGTGCAGAGGCAGGAGTGGCAGTGCAGAGGCTGCAGGGTTAATACAGAGGTCTAGAAGGCCAGTGTAACCCAAAGTCTGGATAATGCGTTGAAAGGGGCCCAGAGCAGGCCTGTGGCTCTAATGATGCTTTCCCAGTTGCTGTCTGAACTGTAATGCCTGTGGAGGTTCTCATAACAAAGATCTTGGGTTAGAAAAGTCTCCTCATGCGAGTCTCTCAACACCTACTGAATTATTCCCGTCCTGTGATCCTAGGATGCTGAGTCTCCTTCACCTGTATTCTCTACTCTCATCTTTGATTCCCACATGCAACCCAACATAGTTGCCTCTGCAGACACAGAAAATGGATGGACACATACATGTCGGCCTGCAGTCACAGGATAACAGACACACAGACAGAAAGAACATACAGGACACAGACACACATGCACAGACCATGCATGCATGCAGAGACATACCATTCATGTGTAAATTGTATGTGCAAACAAATGTTCATATACGTGCACACAGATGTGCAGGTGCCACACACACACACACGCGCACACACACAGCACCACTAGCCTCCCACATTGCCCCTTCCCCATCATTCCTGTATCTCCTGGAGCCTCATCCGTGAGAGCATCCCTCCTGGTCACCTCCCTGCGGCTTGCTGTCTGAAGAAGTCTCCCAGAGGAGCATCAGAAGCCCGGCAGGAATGCACCATGGCATAAACCTTCCATGACAGAAATTGTCTGGCATGGGGACAAGATGTCGTCGTTGTTGGGTAATTACTCCTCCAAAGAGCACAGTGGAGCCGGGCCAGCTGTGCAGCCTGGGAGCAGTTCCCTTGGGATCGGAACTGCCAGGTTCTTAGTGACACCGTCTTGTGTTACTGGGATGGAGGTGTCACAGGACTCATTCTGGAAGTCTGGAAACCCAGCAGCATTTCCTGGAAGGCCCAGGTTTCTGGGCTGAGATGTGATGCAGGAAGCACTAGGTCTTGGGGAGAGCATTTTCTAGCTGACCAGAGGGCCAGGAGGCTGAGCCTGGATCCCTGCTGACCCACACCAACACACCTAAAGTTACTGACATAGGTGTGGGTAAGCTTCTTATATTTGCTGGTCCTGAGCCCCTCCATGGATACCTCTAGCTTCTTTCTTTGTGAATTTTCCCCTCTAGAAAGGTGTTTAACATCATGATCTGGAACGCTTTGAGCAGGTGAAATGGCATGCCATATTGTTTCTTGGGTGAAGGTCCATTGTGCAGAGAAGAGTCCATCAGGCTGGCTGTACAGCTAGAGCCACAGACAGCCCCTCCCCCTCCCCCCAGCCATCAGCATAGGTACCCCCATGTTACACCATCTCTGGATGTCACCACGACCCCGAGCTCTAACACACTATCACACTACAAGTTTCTGGCTCTAAAGTGGCCCTTTGATGGCAGGGGGCGGGGGGAGGAGGAGGTGACAGAGGTCTCTCCCAAGCACACTGGTCAGACTGTTTTGCAGGAGGACGAGGAAGGTCAGATGGTTTTTGTTGCCACTGAGGATTTTCTAAGTGTGAAACCAAGAACAGGGTCAAATTCCTCAGGAGAGAGACTGAAGAAAACACACTGACACTCAAGTCCAAAAACGGGGCTTCGCCCTTCTTCTTTGTGTGACACTAGGCAATCTGTTCCCTGAAAGACCCTTGTTGGGGGCCCTCATCTGTTCCAGAACATTCTGATCTCTTGTTCTTCCAACTCACTGCTCTGTGATAACGACAAGAGAAGGTGGTCTCTGGTCACCAGATGTGACCTCTGCACCTATACCAGGCCATGGCTACATTGAATGTTGTCTCTCCCACCAGGCGAGCCCCAGGTTGGTGTTGAGGTGTCTCTCTAAGGTGAAGTTAAGACACAGCCTGTTGTGCAGAGAGATCTGGGAAGACAGGAATGACGGCATCTACATGCCCAAAAGAGAGGCTCCCAAGAGGAGGAAGACCCCTGGGCTATCTTCTTACTGGACTTCAGTCAAGTGCCTGTAGGTGCTACTCTGACCTCAGGCACATGAACACCTGCAGCGACTACCACCTTTCTCATTCTCAGGACTCCCTGACCCTACATAGGATGTTAGTCTGAGGACCTATGTCAATCTAGGACTGTGTCTTTGTCCCCAAGGTAGGCTCATACTGAAAACCACGGAGATCTCAGCTTGAAAAGGAAGCATGTCAATCAAGTGAAGGATGTTCACCAAGATGGGCCCTCTTGCTACCTGCAGCCCCCCCCCCACCTGGTTTAACCTGCCCACCAGAAACAAGGCTTTCTCTTGCTCTTATGAATCAGTGCCCTGAAGCCCAGAGTATCATGGACAGCCTTACTGGGGAAGAAGGACCATCCTGAAGCAAGTTCTGGTCCCTTTGATCAGGACATAGGCCACCCCACTGCTGATTAGGATGTCCTCCTGCACATGGCTCCCCCTTCACAAGGCACGACCCTGGCATCTATGCCAGTGAGTGACCTGGTCAATATCTGTCTCAAGAGTACGTGGCCTTTTCCTCCTTCGCAGTATTGCTCATTATGGCGGTCTCTGAGGACCCAAGATAAGGCAGCTGCACAGACTAGTAGGGCGCAAGGTAGGTGTTCAGGAAGCTCGGTTCTTGTTTAATATTGATTATGCTTTCATGATTGCTAATCGCGCGCATTCATTTTGAGTTGATGCATCTCAGCAGTCACTTAAGAAGCACCTGGCGTGGTGAGGCAGGTTCCAGAACTGAGCGGTCATGTCCCTTCCGCTCCTGTCTGCCACAGGGCTCACAGTGGACAGCTAGGTAGGCAGATGATTCGGATGGAGGAATGGACAGACAGGTGAATGGGTGACTGGAGAGGTAGATGGATGGATAGATGGGTGGGTGGGTGAGAGGGTGCGTGTGCGTGTGGATGTGTGGGTAGATGAATGCACGGATGGAGGGACAGATGTATGGGTGGGTGGGTAGATAGATGGGTAGATTAATATGTGAATGGATGGATGGATACATGGATGGATGGGTGGGTGGACAGGTGGATCGACTGACGGATAGGTGCATAGATTCGTGAATGAACGGATGGGTAGATTAGTGGATGGGTGAGTGGAAGATTGGGCGGATGCGTGAACAGATGGGTAGATGGATCAGGTGCTTGCATTCCTCCTTAAAAAGTGGATGTTTCAGCTCTCAGCACCTAACAGAAGCCAGTCAGCACACTAGAGTGAATCAGCTCTCCTTGGGCAAGCCTCAAAGGCTCTTCATGGAGAGAAGGAGTCTCAAAGACTAAGTAGGAATGTACTGGGGTGAATAGAAGGCAACCTGGGGTTTGATCTGTGGGGTCTACTTGGAATGGGAGACTCCTCAGGAACCCAGAGGTAGGGAACCATCACACAGCCCTGGGCAGCTGGCTGCTTTTGCTCTGAGGTATCAAGGGCTGATGCCCGTAGGGCAGCTCCTAATTGCTGTCTGTTGTCTCCTGGATTCTTGCCTAACAATCTTGGATTCATGGTCAAGATAACCTCACAGATCTGGCACTGCAGGGTATTATTCTCTGGGCCCTCAGATCCATCCCAGGATAAGCATGTAGCACCCTATGTGTTCAGCACTCTAGGGACACTGGGTAATGGAGGACTGATAGGCAGAGACACCATCTCAGACAAGCACTGGCCCTGCCAACTGGCCCTATACACAGTATCCAAAGACCCTACTAAGCGTCTAGTTGGTCTTGATCCAGAAGGCTGGGGAGGAGGTTGCTCTAGAGTCACCAGACTCGGTTCAGCTGCAGGTGAACATGGGAAAGATGCATGTAAGGGCATCCTGGTTTATGCTGACACCACCTTTCACCCAAGGAAACAGGACTGTGGGGCAGCCATGTGAATCCTCTGCCCGGAAGCCTGATGAGGCGCTATGGATGCCCTGGTCCTGGCCTGAGCTCAGTCAATTTTGTAAGAAAGAATCACAGAATTGTCACCTTCACAGCTCCCGACTCTGGGGCTGGACCCTCTTCTCTTTGTTACTAGCGCACAGGCCTCAGAGTGGTACCCCTGGACTTCATTCTGCTACTATTCACAGGGAGACTATGTGCTCATGGCTTCTCATCATGTACAGAAAGCCGTTAGATGCTTCTGGGACCAGCTACAAGCATGGAGTGTTGAAGAGCACACTGAACAGAGACAAAGTTGGACCTTTTGCATTGGATGGAACCCAGCTCTGGCCAACTGCTCAGGGCACATTGGCTGCCCCTCAGTCCTAGTTCCCTGGGTGAAGGGTGGTACCAGCTTAAACCAAGATGCTCTTACATCAGCTTTCCTGTCCAAGCTCCTTTCTATCACGAGAGTTGAGACAATCTAGGGAGGCGCTTTGTACTTTGGACCACGTGGTTCACAGTTTACTCCCCCCCCCCCAGCATTCTCCATCTGGAAAATGGTCCCAGCATCAAGGATGCAGTCAGATGAAAGACTGTCCCCCAGACCCAGGACTTGGGCACTCAACAAGCAGATGAAAGCTACCACCTTCTAGATCAAGAGAGGGAGTCTGATGCTACCCAGTAGAGAAGTATGTGCAGACAGGGTCTAGCAACATAAACCTCTCTCAGGCTGCAGCCACCTCTGCTAGACCCTGGGGCAGCCCCAGCCTGAGGTTCTACTGTAGTCTAATGGATCCCCACGAATCCACATGCTGGAGTCAGCACATGGTTTCCTGGATGGGTGATGAGGGGAAGGAAGTACAGCTTTGGGGAGGTGGTCCAGACTGTGGGTCACGAATGCAGGGCCAGAATGGCTTCTGTGGCCCCTGGGAACAAGGTCAGCCTTCTGTCCTTGTTCCCAGTCTCGGGAAACTGAGGCACAGGTCCAGTGACAGGCACACCCCTCTCCACATGCAAAGAGTTGAAAGCAAACCTAGCATTAAAGTCCCCCCATTGTATCTGGCTGCTCTGTACCCTCTAGTGTTATCCGACTGGATTCCAGGGTGTAGGTCGTAAAGGTCCCAGGCTTTTCCTGACTTGTGCAGAGTCCTGCCCTCCAGGACAGCCTTCTCTCTGTCCTCCATGTCCTTGTGAGCCAGCCCTTTGTCTACTCGTGGGAGGGACTACCCAAGGCTCCACTCCCATTGATATTAAATCACAAAATAGGTATTTTAGTTGTAACAAATTGTGTATTCAGTGGTTAATCGGGCAACCCTTTGGCAGAGGAAAAACAATTTAACCACTGTTATCAGTTGGCTTCTCACCCGTGTGGCCTTCTGATTTACCGGTAATTGTCTCTGAAACTGTTTTCAGGTTAGGAAATTCTCTGTGTTTCTCTCTACATCTTTGCTGTCAGAGATAGGTCTGGATGCCCAGTTCCTTCCACAAGATGCTGGAGACTGTGGACCTCAGTCCCAGGCCCTGTTGTACAAATTTCCCTGGTCACTCCTGAATGAGACATGGGGCATGGGAGGGCCTGGGACCCTCAGACTAAGCCCGTCTTCCCACCATGGGCTCTGAGCAGGGATTCACACCGCACAGCAAAGCAGGAACCTGTGTGTCTACTCCAGCCTGTGATTTGTGGGGACACATTAGATTGCAGCCGAACATGGCAGCCCAGTGGATGAGAAGGAGGCTCAGTTTCCCCTTCTGCAGAATGAGATGTGCAGGGATCTCCCACGAGCTTCACTGGTTGAGGAGATCTTGGAGAATAAAACATTAAGAGAAACAGCAAACTGAAGGCCTTTTCTCCCTAGAGGCAATCGCTTGTTTGTAAGGAGCTGCTTTCCCCCACATAAGGCTAGAACAGTGGTGTTTGTGCCTCCTCCCAGGTGTCATTTCAGTAGAGGCCCCCACCAGTCACCTGCACGCCTCAGCCTTCCTGCCTTTCCTCCTTCAGTCCTCAGCCTGCCTTCAGTCAGCACATGGGGTTACACATACTCTGTATGGTCCTTGCTCCACGCTTGGGCTTAAGAGACCAGACACAAACCTGCCCTTAGGGTGAGGGGTGGGCAGTTAAGGGTACCAAGAGCTCGGAATGCAGCCTGTGAGACCCTGGGTGGGCCACGTGTCACCAGATGGTGAGAGACTGCATCTGTGGGGGTGCTGGAAATGAAAAGGGGTAGCCTCAGCAAGGCAGCAGCAATCCTGACGGCAGGTGCCTACTGTCACCATGACTCCACTCCCATAGTTCCCTCTACGTCTGACTCTACCTCCTATCTATCTGCCCATCCAAGACGGAGAGCAAGGGTGATGGGGGACAGCTTCATCGGGTAAGACAAAGCCTGCTTTCCCACCCTCTGGCCCAGGGGTCATCCATCCCTTGGTGCCTTTGTATGATTCGAACCAACTCAGGGGTAACAAACGGAAGATCCACAGAGACTCTGGCTTGGAAGCTCTCTGTGTGGTTAGATTGCTGTCACCATCCATGGGGCTTGGTCTCCATTCACCTGTGTCCACAGCACCCCACATACAGTGTTCTGGGGATAAACAAATAGATGAACAAAGAGGCAGGGCCTTGCTGTGCACTCTCTGCTATATAGCACTTGTGCTATAGAACGTCTTTGCTGAGCCAGGCCCACATGGATTCCCCATCTTCTCCCAGGAGCAACCAGGGGCTCTTTGTGAACTAGCGCTGATCAGCTGCTGCACCAGAGATCTGATCTAGATGAGGATGCTCTGTTCTTGAAAACCCAAACTTCTCCTGTAACCACTCAAAATTCTTGGCCCATTCCCCACCTTGATTAATTCTGCCATGCTGTGTGAGCCATCAGGGCGTCTGTACATATGGGGCACAGGAGTCACCGTTCCCTGTTCTGTGTGATATTGCCCACGGGACACCCACAGACTCTCCTCATCATATTCTTATTCAATACCACCACACTCCGCCCCGCCCCGCCCCGCCCCCAGAGGATCACAGGGAATCAGTATACCGCAGTAGATGAAGAGGGTCGGGCATCCCTGTACCGCCCATGCTCGGTAACTTAGGGACAACTCATCTCTAGATATCAGCTGGGACAATAGATAGTTACAGGATGTAGCAAAACCCATCCCTGGATTCCCAAAATAAACCCTCACGGGTGCTGCTAAGTGGCGGCTGCTGGTGTCGGGCCCCTAAAGTGACACCCGTGCGGTGATCTTGACTTCAAACAGTGAATGATTCTTCCTGTTTGTGGGGTAGAGTCTGTAGACACCAGAAGAAAGAGAGAGACAGAGGCATGGGGTTCTTAAGACACTGTGGCCAGGAAGAAAGCGCAGAGGCGGAAATGGCTTTGCTCCATCTGTTCAGTGGGGTTGGCTATGCTCGGTGACCGATGGGACAGCCCAGGGAATGTAGAGGTTGGGGGGTAGAAATGAGCCCAAGGCACCAGGGAAAACCAGGGACACTCTGTCCTGTGATGGCCCTGTCCCCAGTGTGGTGAGTGGCATCCCAAAGCCAAACTGATTTCAGCTGATCATTAGAAACTGACACATACCTATGATACCTTAGGGGAAGAAGATTAAGATGTTTCCCCCACCCCAAAAGCAGTTCTGAAGCCAGGCCCAGAAACAGCCATAGAGCAGGGAGCGTTCTAGAATCTCTGTGTCCATGTAAGCAGTCCATTCTCATGCTCCAGAAAAGGTGTTAAGGTCATTGGCTAGAGAAGAGAAAATAAATCCCTAACGGTTGTCTTCTACTAAGAAAAGGAGGAGGCCTGGGCTGGGCTTCTATATGTTTACATGTGTTTTTATAAGTGTGTATGGTATATGATTGTGTGTATATGGCTATTTGTGTATATGTGTACATCTGCATGTGTATACAATACTTGTACATATTTACATATGTGTATATATACGCTTGTTCACGTGTGTGTCAGTATGTCTATTTATATGATCATGTATATTTACATACATGTGTGTCTATATGTGTGCATATGTCCAATATGTGTTTATGTGTGCATATATGTATTTATTTGTTTAAGAGTATATGTGTATATGTGTGTGCATTTGTATCTATATGTACAAGTATGTAAATTAGTACATGGTGTGCTTATATGTGTAAATGTGTTATATGTACATGTATATTTACATGTGTATGTATATTTTATTTGTGCATGTTTATCTTCATGTGCTAGTATTCATATGAATTTATATGTATATATGTATAAGCATATGTGCACACAGATGTATGTTTATGTGTACATATATGTACTCATATGTGAATGTGTGATTATATGGTCATTTGTGTGTGTGCATATATGTTTGTGTGAGTGTGTATGTATGTCTATGCTATATGTATGAACAATTATGTATATCTCTGTGTATGTATGCACATGTGTATATGTGTGTTCATATTCATAGATGTATTATATGTATGTGTATATTTATATATGCACAAATGTACATATATGTGTGTGTTTGTATTCATGAATGTATTATGTGCATTTATATGTTTATATGGAGGGACATACAACTTAGACATGGTATTAGGGTGTTATTTGCCCAAGAAGAAGCTCCCTTGAGCCAGACCGGCTGAGGGGATGAAGCCAGAGTGCACAGAGGGATCTGACTTCGAACTGTAAGGACATTCAGCTCATCCCTGGCTCCCATGCTCCTCCGTGTTCTGTCAGGACATGTGCACACACCCTGTGATGCCTACTGGGCTGAAGAACAACCAAGAGGATGAACAGGGAGAGGACTCCACAAGGCTATGTCATTGTAGCATCCTACTTGGTCACACCAGAAAAAATAATGCCCCTGTAAGCCCCTGCATCTGTGAATGAGACATGGTTAAGAAGGAAAACATCCATTCTCAATTCAAGGAGGGCATTTTATATCATTTGGGGAAGCAGGGCTGGAACTCCTAGGCTTGTGTCCTCAAAAGATAAAAGTAGAGGTTTGAGTCACAGGACAGATGAAGGTGGGACCCAAACTACTGGCCAAGAGCTCCTGGCAACTGGCAGAGACCGGAAGGAGCCCCTCACCCCAGAACCTTTGAAGGGTGTCTGGCCCTGAGGACTTCTGGCTCTACACTTGAGGCCTCCAGTTCAACACAGAATGAACTCCTGCAGGCATTAAACACTTGATTTGTGGTAACTTGTTCTGCAACTGAGCACACTAACTCAGTTGTGGTGATGTGACAGAGTCACCACAGAGGGGCCCCTGGGAGCTTCCATGAAGGAGTCAGAGGGAGATCAGCTCTTCCAGCCCTGCTTAGTAGCCATCAACCATCAGCTGTCCCTGTGTGTCACATGCTGACTCCTCAGAGATGGACATCTGCCACCAACATGCATTTAAGCTGGACCCAGGGGACACAGAGATCATCCCTTAAAGAAGGGGTCCTCAGACTTGTCATGTGTCCCAGTGGCTGTCTGGGCCCTTTCATCCAACTCACACTTCCTTTCAATTGTGAGACACAGGCTTGCAACAACTTATCCCAGTAGATCGCAGGTTTGTGTCTCAGGTTGACCAGATGACTACTTAAAAGCCATGAATGGTACCTGTGCCAGATATGAGCAGAGTGAATGTCCTCACAGTACAAATCAATATACCACTACCACACACGCTCTTCAGTGAGTTTTTCTGTTGCCACCTGGGCAGGGGCAGCAGCAGGAATGGGGTCTTGCTGCCAGGAACAGCTTAAAGACAGATCAGCATCTGTAGTTTGTACTGTGGCTGCTCCCAACACCAACAAATCATGAAATGCTCACTGTTGCCATCTTGGATAACATTTCCAGAGAAATCATTGCCAGTTTAGGCATTAAAAGACCCCTAAATAAATGTCCCCAGGACAGTAGCTACACCAGGCTTTGTTTATATCCTTTCTGCTCGATACTTGTTCCATCAAAAGGAGGCCATGCTGTCCCAGTGGAGACGCTCTATGGGCAGCATTTAAAATGCAAAGATCTGCTGACTTTTCATAGGGAATTATACAAATGGAGCTGCTCTTCCATCTCGCAATTGGATTAGGAGTGTACTGGCAGCGCAGAGGACCAAGGTTGCGTCCTTGTTTCTCATGATTTATGGACTTGGAGCATTTTGCAGCCCCTGGTGCTGGACACATCCACACAATGTACTCAGGAAGGCTGATTCTCACAGGCTCTGCATGCAGGATGGAAGAGATGGGGGCAGGGGTGCTATTGTCAACTTCTCCAGTGAAGCTCTGCCAGGGATGAAGCTGGTAGCCCAGTTGGCTTTGATGTGCCACGGTTTTTACTCTGGTGAAGGTGACTTCCAGTGACAAAGACAGAAAAGACAACAGCCTAGGGTGTGGTCTGTAACTCCGTTCACCATGTCTACCACTGGACCATGCTATTGAGATAGGACCTGTATACTTCCCTTGCCACCTGGGCAGCTCCCCCAACAGTCCCACGGGGAGAAGATGGGGATTAGCCAGGGGCCCGTGCCAGGGGAATCTTAGTTGCTCAGTCTCAGTTATCTGCCTGGACATTTCTAAGCCTTGGTGTTAGGCTTAAAAGGCCGAGACAAGCCTGTCTATCAGGAAGTTAAGGCCCAACTCCTCTGTAGGTCAGTGACTCTGTAGCATCAGGGAAGAGTGTCAGGGGAAGAATTCAAAGAGGAGGGAAGATCCTGGGTTCAGGACACCGAGTATGTGTGAGTACACTTGAGAGTTCCCACTTCCGCAGAGTACCCCAGCAGCTTGCTAACCAGAGGTCCCCAAGCCCACCTACAAAGGCAGTTTGATTCCCTAGCATTGAGCTGCTCCTCTGAATCTTCTCTGAGTCTGGAGATGAGCTGACAGACCTAGACAGAGAGTCACTCAAGGGAGAGTCACCCCTGGGCTCACTACCACACTCAAAACAGTGGGAGATGCATTCCCAGCCCAAAGCAGGCCGAGAACCTTAGCCCCAGGCTCACCCTGGGCTCTCCACTCAATGAGTCTCCGTCCGTCCCAGGCAGCCAGGCCCTCGTCTTTACTTGTCTTCCACCTGGACCTGTGTTCTCCTCTGGTTTCCATTACACTCCCATCTCTGTGTAGCCTGAGACCTGGATACTCTCGCATTGCCCAGTCGGGGTCCTGATGGGGTCTTGGTCCTCTCAGATTTGAGAACTCACAGGTCATCTCAGGGACCAGACCCTAAGTGAGAACAGTCTGGGAAAACGGGGGTCTTGAACTGCAAGGAAACAGGCAGCCCCATGACCTTGCTCTACTGGGCACCAGGTGTCACATGTGTCCTTAAGGAACCTCTTATCTCACAGACCCATGGGCACTGAGGGCCTGACTAGGGGGTCTTCAAGAATGGGGTTTCCAGCTCAGTGGTGCAGTCATCACCCAGGGCATGATGGGGAAGTCACTGTGCCGCTGACATGGCAGACTGAGACCAGGCAAATGTGGGCTTTGCAACCACACTTCAGAACTCTGTGAGGAAAAAGAGAGCCTTGACCCATCCTCACCAAGTGCAGACAAATGCTATGCACACATGGCATAAAACAATCCACCTACTACTACACCTCCCAGGGACTAGAGACATGTGTGATGCTCCTGTGGTCACACAGCAGGCGGCCCTGGACCCTGGATGCTGTTGACTTACATTTAAAAAGCTGGGTCTCTTGGCATAAATGCAGCTGGAGTCTAGTCATGGAATTCTGGACTGCAAACATCAAGGGAGCACTGAGTACCTAGGCCAGCACAGAGAACACAAGGGGGTGCCGGGAACCAGGAGCTACTGACTTCTTCTCTCTATTCACCTGAGCCCAGGTGCACAGCTTCCTGCTCCTAGATCTCTGAGGTGCACAGCGAGGGACGGGAGCAGAACTTTGATGGAAGGAGAAGCATTCACACCCAGCACAGTTTCTAAATCCATGCTAATGACCTGTGGGGCTCATCTATCTGGTGCTGGAGGAAGAAATGCTGACCACCCTCTCTATAGATTGGGTTCCCAGTCTGTCTAGGGCAGGAAGACTGCCCACTGGGCCTCTCCCCAGACCCTCTGGCTACTCCTTGGTCCTCCCAGATGCCTGTACTCTGTGTGGGTGTGTCCGACACTCAGCCTCCTTTCCTTGGGGGCTGGTCACGGGGATGCTGAGAGTGACCCACTTGGCACTCCTCCCTGTCACAGTCTGGGGCAATTTTGCACACTGTCCGAGGTGCCCCAAACACGAGCTTCTCCAAACACTGTGGGCATTTAGCAGGCTGTGGGTTAACAGTGGGGCGTTTGATCAAAGTTGTCTCAAATAACACTCCGTGTTTGTCCAGTCTAGACAAAGGGATTTTGTATGAGTTTGGCTGTTTAATCTAAAAACTGCACCTGTCTCTTTGATTTATTTAACTCTTCCCTCAGGATTTCGAGCCAATGTTGGGTGCCGGCGAACACTCTGTTTCAAACAGGACCTACTCAAAAGTCTCTCTTCGCTGTATTTCCAAATCCGCCAAGACTCTGATGCCAAAGACCCATTATTTAGCCCATATATCGTACAGGTTATAAGACAGTAAAATGTAATCCTGAAGAGAAATGGGCCATTTACACTCCCTTCAGCCAAAAGTCCATATAAAAACACTGTTGAAGAGACACCCCCCGATGGAGTCAAGGAACCTCAGGAGCCACGCGACATTGAACCTCACCATTTAACTGGGATGGAAACAGATTTTATGTCTGTATAAAAACTCCTGTGCACCTGCAAATACAGCTGTTAATCTTCCTCTCCCAGGAAGGCGCCAACACACGGCATCACTATCCGACTCGGAGGTTGTCTCCCGAGAAAGCGGAGATGGACACCGGGGTGAATATGGTGGCTAAGGACAGTGCCAGTGACTTTGTCAGGGTGGCTCATTTGCTAGCATCCCCTGAGGCAGAGTGGGCAGTCTGGAGGTGGGGTGAAAAGAAACTGACAGGACAGGGCTGTGTCACAAACCCTCCTCCTGCAGCTGCACACTGGGCCCAAGAGTGTCATCTCATCATGGCTATCCGATCCTCAGACTATCCGATCCTCAGGCTATCCGATCCTCAGGCTATCCGATCCTCAGACTGTGGCCATGTTAGGAAACAGCATCTTCCAAGCTGTGCCTGAGCAAAGTCAAGGCCATGTCATATTGAGGAGGTCCTATGCCCAGTGGTACCAAGGACAAGCTGTATCCACGTGACTGAGATGCAGGGGCCTAGACTTTTGGTCACACATCACTCTGGATGTTCTGTGAGGTGTCTTTAGGTGAGAGTAACACCTGAGGTCACAGGTAAATTAAAGCTGGCACCTTTCCAGTGGGCTCTGAGTAGGCTTGTCCAGTGGATGCAGTGAGAAGAGAGGGGGAAGACAAGGAGGGCTCCCTTCTCACTGAGCCTTCCAGCTGAGATGGTGGACTTCATGCCATCAGACAGGAGCCATGCAGACAGCTCCACTCTTTCTCCAGCTGCTGGGCTGACAGAACTTTACAGCCTCTGCTCTCACAAGAGCTGAGCACCTATACATCTGAGTGTACGCGTACACACACACACACACACACACACACACACACAGCAGACAACACATTTCTCCTTCCCCCAACCACCACAATAAATATAATTTTTAATGCACTGGAGACATTGTGTCTATGGAACCACATAACATGGCACCCTACTGAGTTGCAGCGACTGCCTAGTGTCTCCAAGAGAGAGCCTGTCACTGGTCCGAGCTTCAAAATCAAAATTCAATAAACAGTTGCTACTGAAAGTGTACAACACTCACGCCATCGAAAAGTGGGAAGGAAGTTGTCAGCTGAGCCATCACTGGTCAGGAATGGTCTGCGGACACACACGCACCCTGTGAAACTAAGTCAGTGTATGTCTCTACAGAAAGAAAACAGGAGAAAGCTTCCTGGGGAGAGACAGTGACGGAGAGACCACACAACAGGGAACACTCAGAATGACCACTGGCCATTGCAAGAGGGTAGACGCAGAAAGCTTTTCCTCAGCATCTCCTGGTGGGAGTGCTTGCTCACAGCTCGATGATGTTAGCATCTGGCCTGGAGAGCTACAAGAGGACCAGCACACAGTAGGCAGCACTTTATGACGGCAGTACCAGGGGTTCGAAGCCACCGTGGCTGTAATGATTTGAATAAGAACTGTTCCCATAAGCTCATAGGTTTGAATACTCGATCTCCAGTTGGTAGAACAGTTAGGGAAGGATAAGGAGGTGTGGCCTCAGTGAAGGAGTGTGTCACTGAGGGTGGGCTGGGAAGTTTCAAAAGCCTCTCCCCGTTCCCAGTGTGCTCTCTGCCTGTGTCATGTTTCTGTCTCTAGATGTAAGCTCTTAGCTACTCCTCCAGAGCCATGCCTGCCTGCCTGCCTGTCTGCCTGCCACGCTCTCCTCTGTCACGATCACAGACTCTGACCCTCTGAAACCATAAGCCCCAAAGACTCTTTCTTTTTTAAGTTGCTTTGGTCATAGTTTCTTATCACAGCAATAGAAAACTAAATACCGCAGGGACCCTGACTGAGTTAAGGATATGTATGACTCTGTTCATTAATTCTCCTAATTTTTGTTTACTTAGTGCCTGGCACTTAGAGGTCTCTGTGGTGGGATCTGGGAGCACAGGGCACAACTCCTCTCACTGGATTTCATGAGGTACAAGAGGACACAGGCTAGGTAGGAATGAAAATCTGTGGACAGGAGGCCTTGATATGATGCGAACCCTAAAAACCAAGACACTCGCAAAAATCAGGATTTCAAGGCACGTTGACACAGGAGGAGCCCCCATAAGACTAGAGGAGGTGAGGCTCTGCCCAAGTGCAGGATTCAGGTGTCTGCTAAGCCTTCCTGTGGGTCAGATCCCTAAGCTGTAAAACAAGGACAACAGCAAGCCCCTTCCCTGAGGCTGCAGATTCAGTCACTACTGAGAGTGCCTGGACCTCTTGCAGACAAACTGGCCAAGGTGGTGAGGATATGTGGAGTCACCCGGGGTCCCCACCTCCTGGTTCACGTGCTACACAGACCCCTTCCTGTGGTGGTGGTGGGTCTCAGCGCATAATGAACAGATGATCAGTTACAGAACTGATGTGAGCACGGAAGTGACATGATCACCTACGACACAACGTCCATCTTGCTGCTGCTGAATTCCCAGCCGGAAGATTCCAGAAGAAGAGAAGCTGACAGTTTTTATAAAACAAAGTCTCGCAGCCAGCCAGCCTCCAACATCCTGCCCATCACCAACACTGTTGGAGCCTGGCAACCACCCTTGTCAGCCAAACTGCACTTGAGACCACAACCCCAGGTGCAAGCTTTGATGCAACCCTGCGCCATGCCCAGCTCAGTCTTGCCAATGCTCTGACCCCACACCTTGACCTCAGTCCTGGAGAGTGCCCATCTAAGCCATGCATGTTTTTAACATGTCACACGGGTAACTTGTGTTCTATCAAGACACCCTTGTTCTGATGGCTCATCAGGCAACAGATGGGCAGACAAAGCTCAATCCTAGCCCAGAAGGGCAGAGGTTCATAGGACAAGTTGCCTGGGCACTTGGCTCTAAACCATTCTATGGATTCCCCTAAGGCTTTACCTTTTTCTATCTGCTCCAAGGAACCCCCAAAACTCAGTGAGCAAGTCAATCAGACACCCTCACCGGGAAAGGGGAACCACCTTGCAGATGAGCTAGAAGGCTGTTCCTGCCGGGCGAAGTGTCAATGGCTCCTTGTAGGGGAGCTACTAACCCCACACCACCTCATGCAGTCACCAGGGAAAACTTTGATCCCACTCAAACACGGAGCTCTGGCCACCATAGGTCCTCTGTATTCAAATGAATGGGCTGGGACCCAGCTGGAGCAACAGTGGCTACAGAAGGCACTGGCCGCCATCAATTTGGGGACCTGCTTGGTCTTGGAGGCTCAAGGCCTGAATAAATAGATGCTGTTCCCTGTCTTACTGCATTGCCTTTCCATCCAGGAAGATGAGCTGTCCTGAACTATCTCCACGTGCAAACGGGCACCATTTGCATGCCCGGCATGGTGAGCTCTGACGTCAGACTTCAGAGATTTATGATGTCTTCCTCCTCACATGTGCGCCCCCCCCAACCCCCCCCCATCTTAACTTATCCCAGCAGGCCAGGGAAAAGCATAGCAGAATTCTTTCTAGGAAAGGAAACATGAGGCCACCATCCAGGAACTATGGAAGCCCCTTCTTTCCACATGAATACTCCCTTTACTACAAAGGAAAGTGTGTGGCCCAGGTTCTGTGCAAATGGAAACTGGATGTGAGGCCGGACCCCTCTACCCGCTGGATTCCTACAAAGCAGAAACCCGGACAAGATCCCAGTCTGGGTAGACAGCGTGTGCAGAGCCCCGTGTGCAGGGCCCCATGGACTACCTGGCTTCCTCGGATGGGGAATGAATCCTCACCATGAACGGCTCATCTCCTTGACAGACATACCCTATGAGGACATCACTGTTTACTGTGAACCGGCCTGGGCTTCCGTGTGACCCTCCACACGCTACCTTTTATAGCCTTGAGCCTATACATACGTTGAGCCAGCTCTCTCATGTGTAACGCCAGCTTTCACAGCCTTGAGCTTCCCATGCCACTCTCCCAAGCTCTTCCCCATCCTAGATGAATACCTGTCCACAGGTTCTCCCCCTCTGTTACCCATCCTCCACCCATGTGGCTAGCATGCCGTGTCTTCACACCACTAGGGAAGAGGGTGTGAGCCAGGCACTAAGACCCAGGAAGTCCTGACCAACAAAGCCACACACACACCCAGAGCACCTGTCCTTGTGTGAGGAACACAAGTAGTCACCAGAGATGAGCTAAAGGCCCCACAGACAAGGAGGGCAGTTTGAGAGGATAGCAAGCCCCACGATAAGGACGGCCAGCGAAAACCCATTGGAACTGGGACCTGCAAGGCAGAGCTAGCAAGCCAAGAAAAGTGCCGGGCAGCCGGCCCTCGAGGGAGCTATTCTTGTTTCTAGAATGTTCTCTGCATGGTTTTTGAAATAACCAGCTGGCCTAGCTGTCTCTTCCAAGGAACAAAACAGAGTGTCTGTCAGGGGGAGGGGGTCAGGAGCTCAGGGGCCTCTCCAGGGGACATCCTGCTAGCTCAGTACCTTGCAAGTATGGACAAGCATGAGACATGGCAGCCCTCCTCTGGGCAGAGATGGAGCCACCTGACCCTGGAGAACCAGGGGGAACTGAGAGTGTAGAGAAGGAGTGAAGGTCAGCCTGGGGCAGCCAGGAGGACTCAAGCACTCTGCCTGGCCATGCATTCTTCGGCTTCTAAGATCCAATCACAGGCCAGTGCTCTGGGAATTCCTGTGGCTGGGTTGCCACCTGCCTACCTTGGGGAAGAGCATCGGGTTGCCCTTCTGACCACAGTGTTTGGTTCCTCTTTGCTAATATCTGGAGCTAATACCGTTGCAATTGTCCTCCCAGCTTTGAGAGCACAACACTCCTCCTAGGTGTCCTATCTCGTGGCTTGTTCAGCTGACTGGCCTAGAAAAAAAAAACCTGTCTGAGAGCATGCTGCCCCCAAAGTCAGATGACAAACAAGTGGGCCACCTACTCACCAAGAACCCCTCATCCCCAGACCCCCAAGTCCAACATTTTCTGAATTGGGTGCCCCCGAGGACATTTTCTCCCCATCTTTGCTTGGGAGCTGGTGGCTCTGCAGGGTCACTTCAGTGGTGCCGGCTTTTTGCCTGTGAAAGATGAGACACAGATAGGGATCTGGCCTTGGGAGACAGAGACAGGCCAGAGGCTTCTCAATCCAGCTGGACCGGAAACGTCACATTCAGTGACGCACCAGGCGCATCTCGGCCGCCAGCAGCTTCTTCTGGAGTTCTTTGCCAAAGTTTGGATTCCACTGATTTGTCGTAAATAAACTCGGTTTTCACTCCCTCTCACACAAATCATCTTTTTTTAGAATTTTCTTTTTCAAAAAAAAAAAAACCAAATCAAACGAGCAAGTGTATGGGAGACGAGGAATTTGGAGGAGCGTGACTAAGGTGGAGACTCTGGAAATGAAACAAGGGGTGACGTTGGCCTCTGTCTCCATGGCAACAAGAAGCCAGAGGAAAGCAGCTCCCTTGGCAGGGTGTCAGTGTCTGGGAAGCCAGAAGGACACGTGAAATGGGCAGTGAGTGGTCCAGAGGCTGGTTGGCTGGTGTCAGGGACACCGTGAAACTCTCTCCCGGACACAGATGTCTGAGCAGAGAAGAGCTGGTCAGTGAGTCCTGCTGATGGTGGCACAGAACCAGTGGCTTCTCCCCAACTTTTCTGCAGCAGGCAGGGCTGGCTTCAACTGCCCACTGTGGACTCTGGGGTTCAGAAGTATCTGGCCTCTGGCACAAAGCACCTTGGGTGGTGAGCAATTTAACTGGCCAGAAGAGGTCTTTGCCCTCAGCTCCTGGGAGGCATGCGTCACTGGGTTTTCCTTTCCAACATAATTGTCTCTGTCACACACTAGGTCCTCAACTATCAGGGGACTGAGACTGAGCTGGTCACACAGTCATCAGCCATGTTCATGTGGCTGAGCCTCACAAACCTGTGTGTGGTCACCCACAGAACGTGGCAAGAAAGTGGTCTATCTCACTCTACAGATGGTACAGCAGGAAACTAGTCTATCTCCACGCCACAGATGGTACAGCTAGACTTTGGAACCCTGCCCCACTTTTTTTTTCTCCTAGAGGACGTCGGTCCATGTCCTTTTTCTGTGACAGGCCATAGCTCCTACTGTTGCAAAATTTGCTTCCTGTCTGTCTCGTCTGTAGTGGACCCTGAGAGTTCCGGGACCCCAGTAACTACAGTGAGTATCAGAAAGAGGGAATCAAAGTGGGGATGTCGGGGAGTGTTCCCAAGTGCTGACTCAGAACTTCGAGGAGGGACAAAGCTGTACACCTCTGTCCTGTGCTGGTCCTGTGCTCGTCCCTTCCCCGTCAAAGGGGCGGTGCTTCCTGCCTGCAGGAAGATGCTGCAGCCTGCTCTCCAGAATCCTCCCTGTGGCCACCCAGCCCTGTGACTCACACTGGATCTGTGCAAAATCTGTGTTTGAAAACGCTAGATGTCAAAAAAGGAAGAGCAGAGGCAGACCGCAAGACAGAAATAGGCCCGTGGAGACAGAGACGAGGCGAGCCTTTCTTTTTCACCAAACTCTCTGCCAGAGAACCAAAAACACGGGCGGGAGAAAGGAGGAGATGTGGCCGGAGCATCATGGCCTCTACCCTCCCAGTGTAGAGATTTCAGCCTCTCCTTGACCCTGAGCCCGGGAAGTCACCTGAGCCCAGCAGGCGGGAACCTGAGCCGAACCGGCCCAGACTCATTCTGGGCATCAGGCTCTTTATGGGTGACTTGAGTCAAGACAGCAAGTGTATATTCTGATCAGAGTTGCAGTTCCACGTGGAGCACCTCCGTGGGACAGGAAATTCTCCTGCATCATTTGCAGGACAAGGCCACACACTGGGGAGGCAGCAGTACTTCTGCAGATGCCTCTTCCCAAGCCCAGATGACCTGTCCTTCATGGAAGTGCCTCCCTCTGCCCTGGGTTCTCCAGTGTCTATCTGGTAATGTCTCTCTGGGGCTTCAGATCAGAAGTGTGAGCTTCAAACAAACACAGAGTGAAACACACCATCTACGACCATACAGGCCTCCATGAAATCAGCGTGCCAGTCCACGGCCCTGCACTGAGGCTCTGTCCAGCTCTGTCCAGACTCACTGCGTTGAACCTGTGGCCTCTGGGGCTGAAGCGGTGTGTCTGGTAGCTTTTGTTACCTCCATACCTTCATGATGGGGTGAGTTGGATCCCAACAACCCCAGAAGAAACTAGTGGGAATAAGGTCTACTGTGGAGGCCAGTGTGACTCAAATTGCTACGTGTATCCCAAGTCATGCTGAGGGCTGTGGAATCACTCCACACAACACGGTCTGTGGAGACAGGTCAGTGTACACACACGTGAGATTAAAAGATTCCCAGTGGTTCTGATCTCAGGAGGTAACAGAGGATACTGTCCCAGCAGGAAGTGAGAGGCAGTGTTTGAAGCATTGTCTTCCAGGTCTGTTCTTACCAACTCCTGGGAAAGCAGCCTGTGGACAGGAACAGCACAGTACAATGGGGTCACCCCCGATTTCCCCTAAAGTGCTGTATTCCCATTAATTACCTGTCTGAACACCAGGGTCTCCACTTACTCCTTAATCTCAGAGGCGATAGCAAGCCTTAGACTGACTGCTTTTAGAATTGAAGGTCAGGGGTTTCCTGGTCTTCACACCAACGTCCTTGGATGGAGACTTGGAGGTAGGAAGAGCATTGGAGAGGAGAGGAGCTGGGTTCAGCACTGGGGAAGGACTGGGTTCTGAAGGTCTTGAAGACGGGATGCAGGGAGAGGACCAAGGAAGAGGATGTGTGCACAGTAGGAGGTGCGCACAGTAGGAGGTGCGCACAGTAGGAGGTGCACACAGTAGGAGGTGTGCACAGTAGGAGGTGCACACAGTAGGAGGTGCGCACAGTAGGAGGTGCACACAGTAGGAGATGAGCACAATGGGAGGTACCATTTGAATGCTCTGTGGCCAGGAGCTCTTCTATTAATTCATCATCATGACTTAGGCGATGGTGTCAGTCTTAAACTTTGTGCCTCTCTCTGCTCTCTTTCTTCTGTAGAAGGCACAACCACCACTCAGCTAGCTCTACCTTGTGCAAGGGAAATCTCTGGGAAGGTCTGTCCTTTGAACTTCCACAAAGCGACAAGTGTCCCTGTAGCAGGACAAAGGGCCACAGGACACTCCCAGGAAAGCTTTGCATGCTGGGGCCTCCCAGAAAAGCATTCTGGGAAAACTTCAGCCCCCAGCGTCCATGTCTGTTTTCCTTCATTTTCTTCCCTGCTTCTCCAGAAGGGAAGAGAAATTATCCAGAACACTCTGTTTATAACTGGCTCTTGTTCTTGCTTGTGTGTGCTTTTCCTGAGCAGATCTTCCAATAGGTTTTTGGAGTCGGAGCCTGCAGATGTTCAAGGCGGGGAGTGTGAAGATCCCTGTCCCACCTCTGGGAGGGACTCCGGTGCGGTTGCTGCGGCTGGCAGTTTGTGAAGAGAACCACAGAGAACTAAGCAGCACTGAGCTAGATCAGTAAGAAAGCTGTTCTTAACAGACACTGAGGGTCAGGCTCTCAAGCCGGGGTGTGTACAGATACAGAAGCAGCCGGCTCTTGGAGGCCGGGTCACAGGTTCCCATCACCCTGGGTCCGGGCTGGTGCTGAGTGAAAGGATCAATGTCAGCTTAGGTGCCTTCAATAGACCACGAGGCTCGGCATTAAGGTCCAGGACGAGGGGAAAAAAAGCAGATGTCGCCAAGAGGAGGACTCATCCCAGGGGCAGTTGCGCTAATCCACTCCCCAAATGGCTCCTAATCCCTGCTTAGCACGGAGCTTATAAAAATGCTGCTTCCCTCCTGAGGGGATGGGTTAGGTAAGAAAATGGACAGGAAGGCCACTCTGAACCTGTACTCGGGTAAGCATGCTATCTCAGTGAGGCCTGGGCTGACTTGAACTCTCACTGGTCAGAATCACATGCTCCAGGAAGTCACCAAGCTTTACCTGCAGCTCAGAGGGAACCTGAAACACACAAGGAGGATGTAGGAGCCCAGGCAGCACCCAGGACAGCAAGGCAAGTCCCATCCAAGACAGAAGCCAACAGTGACCTGCTGCCCCATGGCTTTGAAATGCTCCCACAGGCTCACATTCTGAGCTTAGGCTCCAGCCTACGGCACCATTCTGTGGAGCCTTCAGGAAGTGTGGCCTGGCTGGCAGAAGGCAGTTTATATTGACCTGGTTCCAGTCTATACCCTGGTTCCTGGTCTCTCCTCCAGAGTGTCCCCTTCTCGGTGGATGACACCTAACCAAACCCTGAACAAAACAAGTTCCTCCTTGTTTCTATCAGGTATCGGTCGCAGCAAAAAGAGAAGCAGAGTGTGCCTCGAAGAAGAATTTCAAAAGGAAAAACACACTTGCACACACATGTCTACTGGTGGCACCACTCAAAACAGCTGGACTGGCTGTCCAGCAGTGGAGGGGTGTGTGAGACGGTGGGCAGAGCAGCCGCAGAATGGCGTGAAGTGGACAGGAAGCTTCTCGCTACAGCCTGTGACTATCAGGAGCGCTATGCCAAATGAAAGAGACCAGACCCAGAAAGTCGCCCAAGACTTACATAAAACACCTATAATAGCACTCAAGGGTGCAGAGCTGACTGTGGGGTGGCCAAAAGGGCTAGCAGTTGGTTGAGCCTGGGTTCTTCCCTATTAGTTAAACTGAGTTCTTGTTCCTTTTGGCTAAGTCCAAGCCCCTCTTCATGACTCTGGGTCTTTTTTGTAAACCCAAACATGCCTGTCATCATGGATATAAATTGTACCTAGTGTGACCCAGGGTTCTAGCATTCTCTCCCAGGGTGGCTTGAAACAGTGGGCTTTGGTAGTGGTACGGGGCGGAGAAGGAGGCAGACATAAGACACTTGTTCCCACAACCCCAGAGTCTGCACGAACTCCATTCTCTCAGTGTGAGAGTAACGAAGGCAGGCCAGTGCCTCCCTCACAAGCCTTGCCAGGGCAGGCTCCAGCCCTTGGGCCTCAGGCCTGTGCACAGAGAGCAGCTCTTGGTCTCCCTGCTGCACTGTGGTGGATGGTGCCAGCAGTAGACGAACCCAGTTGGTATCAGCAGGGTCTGCTCTGCTGACTCTGCAAGACCTTGGAGAATTGCTTAGCTCTACTCCGCCTCAGTTTACCCGGCTGTGAAGTAAGGCTAATAATATTCCTTGACCTCAACAGACTGCTGAGAGAGTCTGTTAATTAAAGTAGTTGAACTGCTGGGCAGCTGCAGATGGAGAGGACGGAAGCAGAGGAGCTGATTTTCAAGTTCAGTGGTGCCTCACAACCCACACCCCTCAGGGCACCACACACTGACACACACACACCACACACACACTGAGACACACGAATCACACACACATACACACTGAGGCACACACATTGCACACACACATACACACACACACACTGAGACACACGCATCACACACACACCACACACACTGAGACACACGCATCACACATACAGACACACAGACGCTGAGACACACACATCACACACACACAGACACTGAGACACATGCATCACACACACAAACACACACATATACTGAGACATGCTGAGACACACACACTGAGACACACACATTACACACACATACACGCTGAGGCACACACATCACACACATACACACACACGCTGAGACACACACACATCACACACACAGACACACACACATACACACACACACTGAGACACACACATCACACACAGACACACACATACACTGAGACACACACATCACACACACAGACACACACAGGCACTGAGACACATGCTGAGACACACACACTGAGACACACACATCACACACACAGACACACACACACTGATTCACACATCTCACACATACACACACACACACACAGACGCATGCACCACACACACAGACACACACACACACTGAGACACATGCATCACACACACAGGCACACACACACTGAGGCACACACATCACATACACAGACATACAAATAAACACACCACACCAACCACACACACATATACCACACCACACACATACACACCCACTTCACATGTAATACACACACACATACACAGATACACATACCCTCACAACACATACACACACACACCAAGCACACCACACATACACACCAGATACATATACCAAGCACACCACACCACACACACACACACACACACACACACACAAAATTCAACTATATCACACACATATACACACACCACATACACATACACACACACCACCCATGTGAACTCATGCACCTAACACACTCCTAGCACAGACGCTCTCCCACGCGGTTCCCTTGAGAACAAGAGCACAGCTTCACTGCTGCACAGGTCCAGCCCCACAGAGAGACAGTGCACGCTGCAGGTCCAACTCCTCTGGATACTTCCACTGACTCGTGCTGGTGGCCTGCCACCTCCTATCTCAGGAGCTCAGCCTCAAATTCACATGCACAAGCTTTGGCATAGCGACCCTCTGAGCTCCGGATAGTGGGCTGGTAACATCCCTGAGGCGGGTGACAGATGATAGCCCAGGGGACAGAAATCCTCTGAGGGTAGGAGGTACAGTTGGGGACCAAAGTGTGTGTGTGTGTGGGGGGGACAGCAGAGTCAGCTGAGCTGGCACAAGGAGGAACTCCAACAGCCTGGCCAGGACACTGTCCTTTGGATTCCAGGGCCTGCTTCAAGATTCTCCCTGTATCTCTCTGGGTTTTGGATGTTTTCCTCTGACCAGGCTTCCCCACAGGACACTGGGCTCTCCACACAGCTTACACAGGACCATCTGTTCTGACACCCTGTTCTTCCAATGGTCTACCTCTCCTCCTCTATGAAGATACAAATCGAGAGTCTTTCCTCAGAATGTTCCAGAATGTTCCACTGCTCCAAACTCGGGGACCGAATCAGGAGCTCTGGGCCCTGCCTCTGCAGCCCCTCCAAACAGACCCTTGCGGGACAGATGGACCTGATTCCCCTCCCATTCCCCTCCCGGAAGCCATTCTACATGTGAGGGAACACCGAGGAAGGCCTGGACCAATGAGTCCCTGATTCCCTTCCCAAATAAGAAGGGATAAGAATCAATATCTCTCTCTCCTCCCCCCACCTCCTCCCTACCTGAAGCCCCTCCCCCTCTTTTCTTTTCCCTCTTCTCTTCCCCCCTCCCCCTTCAGCTCTCCTGGGCTTCTCTCATAAGACTCCATTCTACTGTTCCTAGGCTGAGTCCTGCTTTGTCCCGTTGTCTGGCACCTGCAATTCCACCTGACCCCACCCCAGCCCTTGTGTCTCCTGAACTTCTGGAGATGGTTCTGGATTGCTTCCTCCTGTGCTCACAAGGAATCAAGAGCAAGCCAGCTCCCCGATTCTTCCTAGGCAGAGTGTGCCAGGGCTGCCTGGTCTGCAGCTACCCCTACTTTAGTACAAACCCTGCTCTGGCCTGCCTCCCTGACTGTCCAACTTGTTGCCTCTGTGGAGAGAATCAGACAGGGTTAGGAAGGCTGAGGGGAGGAGCAGAGCCCTCAGTAGGGGCTTGAATTGAACTCCTGGGTTAGATTTGCATCAAGCAGCCTAGGCCAGGCACTGGGAGCTGGGCAAAGGCCCAGGAAGCCCGTGGACACAGTGCCACAGCACCAAGTACCTAATGGGGCCGTTCCATCATCAATTTCTAGGATTTTGAAACAGTGTCGTAAAAATAAACATGAGTGCTCTCTCTTTGTGTAACTGGCTCCCTCAAGAATCCACCGCAACCCTCAGCAGGGAGCACAGGGTACCTCAGCACAGCCTAGAACTTTCTCTTTACAGAACGGAGGGGGCAGGACAGGGGTTGAGCACTGGCTGGAGACAGGATCTTCACCACAGAGGTAACGTAATCCTGTGGAGAGCTTGGCCCTTGGTGATCGGGAAGCAGAGTCTCCAGACAGGCTGACTTCCAACGCAGAGAAGTCCCTTCAAGTACAGACACAGAGTCCCACCTGGAATCTGACTCTAAAATATCCACTCACATACACTCAACTGTGGCTCTGGAAGGATGGTTCAGTGGTTTTGAGTACAGGCTGCTCTTACAGGGGACCGAGGGACAGTCCTCACCACCCACCACTATCATTAACTCCAGTTCGAGGGAATTCAACCGCACTCTTTGGATTTCCACAGGTACCAGGCATGCATGCATGTGGCGTACATATATACACACACACACGCACATGCAAACACTCATACACGTAAAATCAATAAATCTTTTAATATCCAGCTGTGACAGTGGAGAGACAGTTCAGCGGAGAAGAGCAATGGCTGCTCTTGCCGAGGACTCAGGTTCGATTCCCAGTACCCACATGTCAACCCCTTATAACTCCCATTCTGGGGGTGGGGTGGGGGGAACCAATGACCTCTTCTGACTTCTGCAGATACTGAACACATGCCATGTGGTGGGTGTACATACACTCAGGCGAAACACCCATACACATAAAAAAATTGTGAATGACAAAAGTTGTTGAGCTTTAATGTAGCTTGGTTGGGGAAGTGATTGTCTAGCATGCAGGAAGCTCTGGACGCTGTCCCTAGCATCATGTCTCGGTGTGGTGGTACGGGCCTGTAGTCCTGGCACTCAGATGTCAGGCAGAAGAATCAGACGTTCTCACTTGAGCATTAGAGGCTACCCTATCCAAACCCATAAAATCCTGGAGTCTCCCGGAAGTCCTGGTGCTGGTTTTTGGTGACCGGTGTCATGTTGAACACACAATAGAGAGTCATGGCTGACCTGGGTGAGGGGAGCCATCCTGATACAGTGGCCACACGTGGGAGCCATGAGGAAGGTCATCCAAACTAGGGCCTGGAAAACTGAGGCAGTCCTAGCTGGCTCTGCCCATCTATAGACTCATCTGTCTGATCCCAGGCTCCTCTGACCTGGGTGGGGAGGACATTATTATTATCCCACACCTCAGCAGTCCCAGAGGAGGGCGTGGCCAAGCACAGGAAGGAGCCTGTGGGGCCCTCCTTCCTCCTGGCCTGCTGGGGACATGGGCCACCTCTGTAGTTACAAGAGTACTCCGCTCCCTCTCAGGAAGCCTGCCTCTTTACCAACACATCCTGGAGACCTGCGTGTTCTGCATGGAACTCACAGAGAGTTAGTCCTGGATGCTGGACTCAGAGCCCATCCACGGCTCCTACCTCCATCCACTGGACGTTCAGTTTTGTAAATGCTTTAAAAATCCAACAGGAAGTCTGTTAAAACACAAGATGCCAGAGCAGAGGGCAGGGATCAGAGCCTACCGTCTGACATGGGGTTGCATGCTGGCTGTGCTGTTTATTAGCTGTGTGGCCCTGGCACAAGTCACTAAGCCTCTCTGGTTTTCCTTGGAAAGGGGGTAAGGTAAAGCCTCAGGTCAGCAATGCCACTCGGAAGACTGGCAGGTATTGAGGATGAAGACTACGAATATGGCTGACACTTAGCCCCAGTGCCATATGAGCTAGCAGGACCAGGCAGGACATCGCCTCAGGACTACAGTGTGCACCACAGATACTCCTCTCAGAGAGACAAAACCACTTAGGCCACCCAGAGTGATCAACGCCACCAGCCCTCAGCCCACAGGGCTGAGAACTCCTTTCAGCACGGAGCTGAGGAGTAAGCTGGTCAGTGGAGCTGACCCAGGCTTGCTCAAAGAACCGAGTCCAGGAAAACCACCGCAGCCTATATGCCTGCCATCCCACAGTTCCAGAAGAAGATGGATGGTACCCAGGGGACTGGCCTGGGCTGCCAGGAGGGTAACTGTCAGCTTTGCCCCCCCTTTCGTAACAGAGGGTCCCCTGAGCTTCTGCCTCCCATAAGGACAGTCCTGTCTGGGGTTCTGTGTCCTTCCACAGGGACACATAGGGCAGAGCACTCCTGGGGCTTGCCTGGAGCTCTGCCGTGCACATCTGGCTCTGTGCATCTAAATAATGGCCCTGGCTATGGGATGCTCACAAGGCACATGGTCCCAGAGGGTCCCGGGAGGTGGCACAGGATCTACAACATTCTCTCTCCATTCCCACAGACCATGCCACCCTCAATCGTAGGGAGGAGCACACTGGACCCCGCATGGGACCCTGATGGCACTTCCTCTCCAATGGCAAGCACCACACTGGCCAAGAGCCCATCTTCTAAAGAGCTACAATGTCCCCATCCACAGTGTCGCTGTACCAAGGAGAATGGAAAATTCTGTCCTTGACTAAGCACACCAACACACAGCACTGTAGAGGCACACATAATAAATGTTTATGGAATAAGAAACGGACAACTAAACAATAGTCTCTGTAGGGAAAAAGTCTCCTCAGAGACCAGCCAGGAGTGAACACCATGCGTTCCCCACCAGCCTGAGCACACACTAGGAGCTTCCTGAGGTCCCCCCATCTGCTGTTACAAAGTGGAGCAGCTGGGGTATCAGCTCAGTGGCTAGGGCATTTGCCACACACGCATTAGGACCTGAGTTCAGAAGTCACGCAAAAGTGGACACAGCAGTGTCTGTCATCCTAGCACACCGGTGCAGGGCTGGGTGACAGAGACAGTAAAATTCCCACAGCTGGTGGCCAGGTAGCCTGGTGCACAGCGGTAAACAAGAGACTGTCTCAGAGAACAGGAACTACCCACAACTGAGTCCCTTCTCTGACCTTTGCAAGCAACCATAGCGCAGGAGTGTGAGTGTGTGTGTGTGTGTGCATGAGTGTGGTGTGTGTCTCTGTGCATGTGTGTGTGCACATGCATGTGTGTGTGTATGTGTGCATGCGTGTTGACATGTACATGTGTGAAAGTGTGTGCATGTGTATGAGTGTGCATGCGTGAGTATGTTTCTGTGTGTGTGCACGTGAGAGTGTGCAAGTATGTGTCTCTGTGCATGAGTGTCCATGTGTCTGCATGTATGTGTACATGCACATGTGCATGTGTGAGAGTATGCATGTGTGTGCATGTGTGTGCATGTGAGTGCACGTGAGAAAGTGTGTGAAAGTGTGCATGAGCATGTATTTGTATGTGCATGTGAGAGTACATGTAAATGTGTGTGTATGTATGTATCTGTGAGAGTGTGCATGTATGAGAGTGTGTGTATAAGTGTTAATATGTAATTGTGTATGTCTCTATATATACACATATATAAGAGTGTGTGCACATACAGGTGTGTTTATACGTGTGCACATATGAGAGTGTTTGCATGTGTGAGTGTACATGTGTGTGTGCACTTTAGAGTGTACGTGAGTGTGGTGTGCATGTGTGTGAGAGTGTGTATGTGCTGTTTATGTGAGAGCGTAAGTGTGTGTGCCTGTGAGTGCACACGTTTGCATGTGTGTTTGTGTGCAGACACAATGGAGGCAAAGGCAGTGAGGTCAATGCTCACACAGACTCACATACAAATATCCAATAGACACCCACTGTGGCATGTCCAGAAAAGTGGAATATTACTCAATAATAAAAAAAGAGGTGAAAGCAACACACTTTCGCACAGGCAACCCCAGAGACATGGAGGCTGAACAAAGCAAGACAGACACAAAACCCACAGGAAGAATTCCGCCTGCAGGATATCTCAGGGTAGGGGAATCCAGACAGATCAGAGGTTGTCAGGGGAGGAGCCAAAGTCCAGAGTAGCCAGGCCTAACAGGAGGGAGCTTGCCAGGGCTGGAACTGTGCTACACCAGGCCGTGGAGACGGGAGTCCAGTTCGGTGAGCTGACAAGTTCTTTGAACTTAGAGATTTCATAGAATGTACAATGACACCAGGACAAGGTTACAGCCTTGTGCACCACGTGACGAGTGTCAAGCTTACAGCTTCATGGTCTCCTGAACTATGTGACGTGTACCACATCATGAGTCTCCTGTGTCACAAGTGAGTCCCCTCCTGAGGGCCCTCCCAGATGTGCTGACAATTATTTCTGCTTACTAAGTAGATTAGATAACAGCATCTGTGTCACAGAAATGTACACACACCCACCAGGCACGCGCACGTGTGCACACGCACACACAGAGGATGCAAAACAACCTCCCATTCTGAGCATTTCCCTGAACACTGTGGGTGCCAGAGAGCTGAGGTTTTAGTGTCAGCTGCACCTGGGGCTAAATCCCCACTGCTGAGGAACTCGTCACCGCAGCTGGGATTTTCTGATTAGTTATTTTCTTCTCTTTTTCCCTAAAGGCCGATAAGCTGACTTAAGAAAGAGACGGAGAAACAGATTTTACATAAAGCACAAAAGCCACAGAGCACTGTGGCAAGACGGACAGTGAACTTCGCAGTTCTTGAATGCTGGGTTCAAACCCAAGTTCTTCCACTCGCTGGCTGTGTGACTTTGGGTGAACGAACCTGTTTCTCTCTGCTTGTGTTTCTTCCTGAGGAGGAATGAGGGCAGCCATTCCTGTTTTGCCTGAGTACCAGGAGGACTGGCTAAGACGAGGTAGAACAAGAATCTGCCTCACTGAAGCTGGGCACAAAACCAGGATACAGAAGGCGGGGATGTCTCCGTCTCCACACATGGGAGCAGATGAGGTCACCAAAGCCCACGGCCAAGTTCAAGGCCAAGCATTGTCCTGTCTTCTGATTGCAATCAGCCTGTGCTGCTGGACTTTCTCTCCTGGCCTGGTTTGTTTATATTAGAACTGAAACTTGAGGAGCTGGGCCACCCCGGCCTCTACCTCAACCTACCTGCCTCCTCTTCTCACTGAACTGGAAACAAGACACTGGTTGTTTTCACGTCTGACTCTAAATCCCCGAGTCTGCTCTCAGAACACCGGAGCCTATGTAGGATGGCAGAACTGACCCCAAAATGGCTGCTCTATTTTCGGAGCTGACCTGGTTTACGTAAGGACCTGGACAGCCCATCTGATCCTGTCATTAGGCAGCAGGTCACCTGTTACCTCCGCTCACAGTGGATCTCAAAGCCAGCCGCCAAGGTTCACAGGCCCCCGCCCCATCTTACACTGAGCCCTGAGGTGGCCACACAAGGCCCACTCCACAGCTCATATCTGCAGCCAGCTTTGTAAAGAAACACCCCACACACCTCCCAGTCACCACCACCACAATATGCAGATCTGCGGTCCTGGAGGAGGCCAGCACGCAGACGCACGCCATCTCCAGGTGCCAATCTCCCACACAAGAGTAAAGCAGCATCAGCTTGCTTTCCTTAATTAAACGTCTTCTTTTAAGTTCACCGTATATCCACAGCCATGGCCACATGAAGTATGTGAGGTATGGTGACCTCCCATGAACTCCTTCCCCAGCTCTCCCTCACGGTGACATCCTGAGAGACTATGGCAAATAACACAATAATGTTACTGACACGGACAGAGGTAAATCATCCCTTCCAATACCCTCCCTCTGCCCCCAGAAACCAGGACTCAGGCCACCATACTCCTAGACTTTTGCCAGTGCCTGGCCTAGGGCTCCTGATGTATGCATCCTTCTGGGGAGCGGTTCACCCCTTAGAGATCCCTGCAGGCTGCTAGGTGTATTCATAAGTCCTGCCTCTCTGCTGCCAAGCCCTAATCTGTGTGCGGATGTGACTGTGTAGCCCACCGTTATCCCTACTGGAGCTGCACACTGACCGGCTACAAACCCTCGTGTGCAGGTCTCTCTCGCCGATATGAAGAAGAGTGAGTGGCTCGGCGAGTGGCAGGTGCAGATGTTTAACGTCAGAAGACCCCGCTGAGATCTTCTTGGCCCAGCTATGACATTCATGTCCCATCCACGCCACAGGAGCGTCCCAGTTTCTCCACATCCCTGACAGAATTCGCCAGAGACAAGTTTGTTTTCTATGTCAGCCATTCTGATAGGCGGGCAGTGGGTCTTGCTGAGTTTCTCTACATATTTTCCTAGATGTCCTCCAACTGAATTATCTTGGACTTTGTGGTCAGGTAAGCATTTTTGCCTGTGAATGAACTCACTGCCTATTTTTGCCAGTGTGGTTCTAGGTTCAAGGATTCTGTGTTAAGAAGAGCAACCCTTGACAAATACCAACTCCTGTTCTGTGACCGTTTTCCACAGTTCTGCCACAGTCTTTAAAACTTTGTATATTGCACGTTTACATGTATGTGTGTATACATGTGTATGAGTGTGCATTCACATGGAGACCAGAGGGAGCTCCCAGGATTCTTGCATCTCTGTTTCTCAAGGCGCTAGTACACAGGTTCACACTCCCACCCCCAGAACACAGGTCTACACCCAGCACCCTCCTCTAGTTTTTCACATGGATTCTGGGGGATTCAATTCCAGGCCTTCATGCCGAGCAGTGAAGACTTTATCTACTGGGACACCTCCTCAGCCCCTAAACTTCAAATTCTGATGAGGTTCAATTTATCCAAGTTTTCTTTGTTCAGGTCATGTGTTCAGTGTTAGGCCTGAAGACACTTTCGGAAGAACTTGTTTCCTACAAGTCTACGGTTCGTATTTGACGCTGTATCTGTGAATGTTCTGAGCTGACTGTTACTAGGGTGTGAGAGCTATGATTCCGTGTTCTTTCACAGCCCTGGGTGTGTGGCTGCACCAGCCCTGTTTGAAGAGGAGCAATCTTCCCACCACTGAACCTTTGCTGAAAGTCAGCCAGGCATGGACTTGGGCTCCACTCCTGAGTCTAATCTGTGTCCCTGACCACCAGGTTTCCCTATTCACAGACACCACTGTCGCCATATGGTGAGTCTTACCATCAGGCCACCCAGCTCCTTTAGCTCCACACAGAAACCTCACCCTTAGTGACTTCTCTTGAGCTTTGGATGAAAATGCTGCTCAAGAAAGTTTATCAGCCTGAAGAGAACTGATGTCCTCTGATTCATGAACACAGAGTGTCTCTCCACTCACGTATGGCTTCCTGGACTTCGTATACTGGTAATGTATAGTTTTCAGGACACAGAGATTCAATAGTCAATTCCTTTCTTAGATAGATCCACAGTTGTCTCATTCTGAGCCACTGGGATGTGTTCCCAAGATGTGTCAAGGTGTGGCCGACATCCCATGATGCTAACTGAGAAGTGATGGGCCCTTGCGTGCTGGGGCAGTGGAAGGAAGTTAGGTCATTGAGGCGTGCACTGGAAGAGAATAGAGGATAGATACCAGGCCCTCAGCCCTTCCAGCTGCCAGGAGGCGGACAGGCACTTTAATCCTGCCACATTCCTGCCACAGTCTCCTTGTTACCCCTGACTCAGACCAACAGATTGCGTGATCCTGGTTTGAAAGCTCTGTAACTGTGAGCTGAAACAGGTCTTCCAGTCCCTTAGGGTGACCTCAGCATCTGTCAGAGGAAAGGAAGCTTCAGCTGTCAGCTCAACGTATCCCAGAGTTCTCAGCTAGACCTTCACTTGAAGAATTGCGTCCTTCAGAGTGGCCGGTGGTTGTGTCCGTGGGGGCATTTTCTTGACTGGTGATTGGTGCAGAAGGGCACAGGCCACTCCTCAGGGTGCCATTCCTAGGCAAGCTGGCCTCAGGAAGGTAGCTAAATGCTAACCAGAGAGCAAGCCAGTCAGCAGTGTTCCTCCATTCTAACTCACATCCTGCTTGAGCTTCTGCCCCAGCATCCCCCAACAGTTAACCGCAATCTGTAAGAGGAAATGAATCCCTTTCCCAACATTGCTTTGGCCATGGCTTCTTTCACAGCAAGAGAAAGTGAGCTGAAACTCAAGGCATTGTGTGTCCGACATTCTCTCTGTGTTCACTGCCAACAGAGACATACAATTGACTTTTGTATATTTATCTTGTTTTCTGCAACCTTACAGAACTTGTTCGGAAGTTCTAAGGCACTGCTTTTATTATATATTATTTTCCACACAGACAATGGCACCATTTCCCCTTATCTGACTGCCTTTCATTTCCTTGTCCTCCTGGGTTGAACTGGTGTCGGCTTCTGCTATGCACTCAGTATGATGACCACATACATTGTTCAGTTGTCTTGTGACGGAAAAAAAAATGAAGCCAGTTTTTCACCACCAAGGAAAACAAAACAAAATAAAACAAAAACCAAAACCTGCTGCTATTCTGAGAGTTGGAGTAAGAACAGGTTGAATTTTATCAAATTCGATTTCTGTGTCCACTGAGATGGTTGTGTGGCTTTTTCATGGGTAATGAACTTCCATTCTCTTGTGACCTATTTGTAAGCCTGCTGCTGACATCACTCTACTGTAAGACTATTTTGTAAGAACAAATGACTCAGCCTTAATGAGGATGCTGACTCAGTTCCCAGCACCCACATGGAGACTTACAAGCATCTGCAACTCCAGTTCCAGGGGACCTGGCACCACCCTCTGACTTCCTTGGGTATTGCATGCATGTGGTGCATTTACCTACAAGCAGGACAAAACACTCATACACATAAAATAAATGGTTTTTTTAAAGAATATTTTGTACGTTTTCATGGATATTATTCGTCTGTAGGGATGTGTGTGAGAGTTTTATTTGACTTTGATCTCAGAATGTTTCATAGAATGAATTAAAATCATTCATTCCTCAACAGCCTTTTACAGACCGGCTCTATGGGGAGCTGCCCCTGGCTTCCTCCTCCAGCCTACACTTTTTCTAAATCAGACATTTCTGGAAACAGCACAAAAACGACCTGCACAGTCCGAATGTACTGTGGCTTACCAGTCAGTGCCAAACCCCCTCTCCTCCAGTCACTCTGCCCTACAGCACCACGCCCACGGGAACCTTGGGCCTCCTTTGACAGACTCTGAGCTGCAGGTCAGTGGGAACTATAGCCTTGAATCTGCCCAAGTAGAGTCACATGACCTGCTCCTCTGAGACTCAAGTTTCACAAGTTTGGATTTAGGGCTCCTGGAGAGAATCTGTGCCCTGCTAAGGAAACCTGTAGAGTCAAATTTCACTGATCCAAAAAAGACAGTTTCCTGTCTGGTTCAGATGTGACTTTAATGTGGATGTTCCCTGGACCCAATTTTTTATCTCAATACTTGAGGTGGCTACTAATGACCCCTGCAGTTCAGTGGGATCTTTTCAGACACCGAGTATATTCTTCTCCTCTTATGATAGAGTTAGGCTCCACCTCACAGAAGCTCGGCCTGACCAGGAGGAAGCACATCTTCCCCCTGAAGACCCTTCTCTGTCACCAGCAGCAGACAGGCTAACAAGCTGGCATCACACCATCTTATTCAGACCCCATCTTGGGATGACTCAAGTCTCCTTCATTGGGGAGAAGGACCTAAAAGCTGGTGCCATTAATGACAAATGATCTGATACACACTGATCCCCGAACTCTTCAACACACACACCACACCACACATACACACAGATACACACACATACACACAAGAGTACATACACAGACACACATGCACACTCACACAAGCACACACAGACACACAAGTACACACACAGACACACAAGTACACACTGAGACACACACACACACAAGCATACACACAAAGACACACAAGCACACAGACACACAAGCACACTCACACAAGCACACACACAGACACACAAGTACACACACAGACACACAAGTACACACAGAGACACACAAGCACACACGCAGACACACAAGTATACACACACAAGCACATACACTCAGGTACACACACAGGCACACAAGTGCACACACAGGCACACAAGTACACACACACATAAAAGCACTCACACACACATACACATAAGCACACACAAGCATACACACACACACACACACACACACACACACACACACACACTTCTGGTGCAATGTTCCTCCTCTGTGAAGCCCCAGATGGAGTCTGTATAGGATGCTGTATAGGGTACCGACAGAACAAGATGGATCCACGATGCCTGCAGATCTTGAGAGGCAGCCTGAGGTCCTTGTGCTTCACTGTATCTAAATCACTTCAGTAGATATTTGGTCAACCCCAGTGCTGCCTGGACACATCACAGGAAGATGCTGGAGATGTCTCCTACAGGGGCCGGCTCACCCTACCCTGGACAGCCTACGTCTTCCACCTGTTACTCTTTCTCCCAGCAACCACCACTGCACACTGACTTCAGGAGGTCTCTGTCACAGTGAGGTTCCCCTGAATTAGAAAACAGTTCAAAATGACAGAGAGACATTCAGGGACTCAGCTGGCCCAGCAGCTCCACTCTCTGGACTGCGGGTCCGCTCAGTCTCCATGCCACTCAGGTACAGCCTCAGCCTACACAGAGTTAGGGCCCATCAGGAATCCCTCAGTGCTGAAGAGGGCTGAAGCCAGAACTGGCCATGGAGACTACGCTGAGTCACCTCTGTCCTAGGGGTGGGCTTGAGAGCAGAGGGGACAGGCTTTGAGAAATTACTTTCTTCTCATCTGTGTTTTTGTAGGAAATATACCCATGGAGCCAACAGCCTGCACAATGGCTGCAGGCCACTAGGTCCCAGGTGGCCACTAGTGTCCTCAGAGGGGCACAGACACCTCACCTGAGATTCGTACAGAGCCACAACTTGACATTTTACGTTGACATACCACAGTATAATACTATTTATCTAGACTAAGCAAAATGGGAGTCTTGGTGGCTACCACCTATTTTTGTGTGGCTAATGAAAGCTTCAAAGTCTGTGTTCATCCCATGTTCCATGTCCTGACTCTCTGCACAACAGCCACCTGAGTGGCGGTGGCAGCTAGTGACAGCTCTGTGGGCAAATCGACCTGACCTCCATGCACAAGAGTAAGAGATCCATGGGTGTTGGGCGCTGGGAGGGGCAGGTGAGGGCAGAGCTGGTGCTTCCCCTGCAGGAGGCATTGGGAGCAGCTGGCAAGCATCATCCAGGTACAGTACAATTCTACTAGACATGCTTGGCACAGCAAGGCACCTTGGGTGTGTACTGTCCACAGTTCATTAACTGGTGCCTCCCCCAGCCACCTTTGCACCCACAGACACACACACGCTGATCACAAATCAAATCTATCTTCCGAATGAGCTAGACCAGACGAGGATCTATGTTCTTAAAGGGCAAGAAGAAAGAAAAGAAGAAGAAAAAGAAGGAGGAGGAAGAGGAGGAGGAGGAAAATTGGCCAAAGACAAGAGGCATCTGCAGACTGCTAAACCAGATGACACCTTTGTCCACCCTGCCCCTTGGGGCTCCCCCTCGTCCCTCAGGGTGCCCCCTGCTCACTCAGTGGCACTTCCCTTCCAACCCCACCACTAGACAGACACCACCCCCGTCCTCTCTTCTTCCCCACAAACCCCCTTTCTCCAAACAGTTAAAAGTCTGATACTGACTCTCAGCACGCTGAGCTGATAATGGAAGTGCTAGAAGGGATTGTTTTTTCGAGCATGTCTGTATTCTAATTGTGAAAAGAAAAAGAAAATCTTTAAGCCAAAGGAGTGAATCTCTGATAGGAAAATCCAATGATATGATTCACCCCTCAATAAGCCAGGTTGAAGTAGCGACATCTATTTGGAGCAGGAGAACGCCTAAGCCTAAGGCTGGAAACTCTCTCCTGGATTTCAGCAGAAGCACAAAAGTGGGACTTGATAAAACAGGGGCACTGTGCCATGCTGACACATTTAAGCTCCTACAGGCTGTTCCCATGCGGTCTTCCCAGGAAGCAATGAGGAACGAGACAGACCGTTAGCCCCTGGACCCTGGGTATCCCCTCCAACACAACCCAAGATGCTTATGTGCGTGTCACTGAGACTCTCTGCATGGCATCACCTGCCTTCACTGCATACAGTCCCCACAGCAAAGAGCATCCCCCTGCCCCTTCTCCTTCCCAGCAGCCCCTGGGGCAAATGCAAGCAGGAACAGAGGTGACACCCCGAGACAGCAGACAGCCAGACTCAGGGACCATGCCCAAGCAACTGCCCAGAAGGCTAGCAACAGGACGGAGGAGGGCAACCTGGGGGTGCAGACTCTATCCCTCCTAGGTCAGTCCTGGAGAAAATGTCTGACAAAGGACGATAAGCAGACCGAGAAGATTGTTAAGCCAGCAAGAGAGACAGAAGTGACAGATGACATCTGAGCAGGAGAATCCCAGCTCTGTGCCCAACTCTTTCATGGAATGGAGGGGATAAAGGAGGGAGAAGTGGCCTTATGCGTGATTCAGCTATCTTTCCCTTCTCTTTACCAACCCTGGACCCAGGGAAGACAAGAGGGAGAAGGGAGAGGGGAGGGCTGTGAGGGGCACAGGACCTGACTCTCGAAAATTATAGTTTCAAACAGTAATCTTTGCTCTGGCCTCTTTCCTGATAAAGAATTTTGGGGATCCCACAGACCCAGAGTGGATTTATGGCTCTCTGCATCATCCTTGGAACCTTTTGCAAAAAGTGAGAGGCCAGAAGAGCCTTCTAGCCATCCCTCTGCACCTGCCTGTCCCACTTAAACCAGGCCATCTGCCCACAGCTCGGTCACTACCACCCTCCTCCAGTGGAACTAGGGGACTGTCTTCAGCTTACTAGAGGTCCCCAAGTAAGCTCTCATGGCCTACCCTGAAGAAACACTCCATACTCCTGGGTGATGACAGCTGGGCTATTGCCATGGCGAGGGAACTCAGCAACCTGACCAATCCCTACAGCTGGTCTGACCCTCCCCCTGACACCGGTGGGCTCTGACAGGGGCACACTGTGGCCTGACTGATATTCTAGGCAGCTTGGCTGAGTTACGTAACAACAGCTCCCCACTAGCACTCCATGAGTCACCAGCCCCTCTGAATTCCTGGAAGGGGTCTCTGAGGAGAAATGAGCCCGGTTTTGCACTCCACTACTCTGGTCTCACAAACCCCTAGCCTGTCTCCCCCTAGGTCTGCCAGGCAGGAGGCGAGCAAAACCCTCTCCAGCCAGACTTCAAACGCAGGAATCTAGATCAAGGATATATTTGGCTTTCTGAGCTAATCTTTACATCAATTTGGTCTCTACTGACTTGTAACCCTTTGAAGCAAACCTAGCAACTGTGTATCAAAACCACGTGACTCTCCCATAACCCCTAGAGAATAGCCCCAGGCTCAGGAGACCCACAGCTTGGGGGTTGCGAATCCATAGGCTCCCACAGAATGCTGAACATCTGTTTATTTCACAAAGAATGCTCAGGGCAACGTCTGGCAAACACCCTGCTTTTGTTGGGGTCAGAAATGACACTGAGGCTGCCAGGCTCAGGGGAGACTAACCCCCAAGTGATCCCAGCTAGGAGGACCCAGACACACAGAGGACTAAGCAAGCTGACCAGCTACCTCTGGTCTCTAAGGAGAAGCTTGGAGCTGCTTGCTGTATGCTCTGCTTCTTCCCCCAAGGCAAAGAAGCTAAGGAAGCAGAGGAATAAATAAACGAACAGAGACAGGCAGGGAGGGGGCGTCTACTACCAACTCCTCCATTTGGCCCGAGGATGAGAGGGAAGGGTGGGGTGCTCCCATGTTGCTGGAAGCATCCCACTACCTTCCAAATTTACCGTTTAGTCCAGAGTTATGATCCAGATGAGTATCACAGCCTCTGACCCTAGATGGATTCCAGTTGCAATCAATTTAGCAACAGCAGCTGGAAATTCGAGTGAGACAGCATTCACCGGGTGCCCAGTGTTTGCGGACAAAGCATTGACTCCATCCACTAAAGCCTGGCTGCGCAGCCCCAGCAGCTGGGGGACTTTATGCTGGGGCTGGTGACAGCAGCCCTGTGGATCCCTGCCGGGAAGCCCAGACACAACACAGCACACACTGGAAGGGCTTGAGGAAACTGTGAATTGTGTTCTTAACAAAAGCTCGGCGTTAGGAGACAGGAATGGCTCTGAGGAACACGGCCTGGGTCGAGTCTACTGACTGTCTGCCTGGTCCCGAACACAGCCCAGCAAACGCTGTGGATGCTTGTTCCCAGCTACTCCATACAATCCCAAGAGGTCACAGTCTCCTCTGAACAGACTCAGAGGCAATGGGCAACCAGAGCTAGACCTGGGGACTTGGGCTGCCTGCTGAGTAAGCTCCCACTCACCCACACCCACACCCACTTCCACACCCACCCCCTGCCTCTGAGTGCTCAGGGACCTAAACAAGCCCCGGGTCTCCTTTAGGGACTGCCTTTCTCTGGACCCAAGTAAGCCCCGACACAACTCCCACCAACAAATAAATAAAAGCAGACAAATCCAACTCTGCCTCTGCTCCTAAAGCACTGAAGGTTCGGTGTACAGCTTGGCTCCATCTCAGAAGTAACCAAACCTGGGTCTGACTAGGAGCAAGGAAGCCCCTCCCTCGGCTTGCAAGAAGCCTCCTTTTCCCAAGCAGAATGAGATGCCTTCTGCCACCTCTGCTGGAGGTGATACCTGTCCTAACCAGGCTCAAAGCCTGACAGCAAGAGGCCCAGTACTCACCTACAGAGCAGTGGGGGAGCAGTTAGCAAGCAAGGATGAAGAGCTACAAGGGAAAAGTGTAACTCCTAGGCTCAGGCTCCGTGTGCCTGTCCAGAGGGAACAAAACCATCTAGATCCTCTGATAGAAACACAGGGCTAGCTCTCCTAGTAGGACTGCAGAGAGTAGCAGCCCTTCCTGGGAGTATATGCATAGAAGACATACATGCTAACGTCTGGCAAGGAGGGATCCTAAGAGGCCAAACTTCAAAACCTGCAACAGAACCGTTTCTGAAGGTCTGGCCATGTCCCTGCACAGTTATTCTTGTTCTATAGAAACTGTGAATTCTGAGCCCCGAAGGAGGTTTCTCTGCCTGGCATTTGTTCTCTCCCTATTATCAAAATGCACTACCCTTTCAACCTAACAACTTGTACAGGTAAGTTACCACTGGCAAGCAAGTGCCAGACTGCAGCATCTGGGAGCTCAAGCTGCCTCTGGGCAGGGAGGGAATCCCACTGAGTAGCTCTGGAAGCCTTGGGATCTAGCTGAGCACTGGGACAGTCAGGAGCAGAAGGCGAGACAGACAGACAGACAGACAGACAGACAAAGACATCTAGATTGGGCTAATGTAAGAAAAGCTGTCGTTGCTTCGTTTGGCCCACACCCCAGAATTGTGGGAGCCTAAACCTTAGTACAGCCCACTGACTGATTGAGGCCCATCCAGTGCCCCATGGCCGAGCAGATCGGCCCGATGATTAACCTCTTAAAGTCCACAGCGCAAACAAACCCAGCCACCAGGAAAGGGGATGCCAGTAATGACGTGTGGCAGTCTTCACTAGATGATGCTGACCAGCACGTATTCCCGGGCGCCAGATCCACTCGCAAATCAAGGACAGCTAGAAAACGCTCTCATGCCAGACTCCTTCAGACTTCTCGAAATCAGGTCGCGCGCATGTTTCTCCCTCCTTTGGCCCCACTTTCTCCCCAGCTTCATGTTGGTGGGGGTGGGTGGCTGAGGCAGCCTGCCCCAGCAGCCACCGACCCCTTGTATCCTCAACACGGGAGCGCAGTGCATCCCAGTGGACAAACACTAGAAGCACAAGCAGCCCTTTCTCAGCTTCCATTTGTGATGTTCAACCTGGGTCCCAAATCCCGACCCAGGCGCAGCAGCTCTGGCCAGAAACCCCCTTACATGGGGACAAGGGTAGTAGACACTCTGCTCTGCAAAAGGGGCAGCTGCGTTCTGGGGACCCCAAGGCAGGATCCAGAGAAGCCTGAGCGACTCGGTGGGTGGGCAAAGTTTGCAGAGAGGGGTCTTTCTGGCCCGCCCCATAACCGCGCTGGGCTTGAGTTCCTGCTGGCCCTAAGGTCCCAGACACAGACAAGCCCTGTGTGCCTGTAAAAGGTACTTAGAGGCGGTTGCCTGTTGTTGCTCCCTCAGAATTCAGAAGCTCTCCAGACCCAGCTGTCCGCCAGCTGCGTGCGACCTTCTGCCCGGAGGTCACCCCAAAGCAGCTGGGTCTGCAGCTGTGCTCCTACTACACTCCAATTCAGGGGCCCAAACGGAGAGAAGGGCTGACGGAGCGGTTGTAGGGTTTTGGGCTCCTCCAACTCCGCGGTAAAGCTGCTCGAGAACTGTGAGGGCCGGTGGCTCTCCCTGGCAGCTCCAGCGTCAGCCCCGGTCCCCGAGTCCGCCGCGCCCAACGGCCCGCAACTCGCGCCGGGCTCCGGAGAGGAGCCGCGCCGGGGCCGCCGGCCAGGACACTGCGCTGCTGGCGCCCCGAGCCGCGGGCGCGCCGGCCAGCCCCGCTGCCAGGTTACTGGGGCGAGTGCCCCTACCTCGACCCCGCTCGACTCGCGGAGCGAGAGCGAACGGCCGCTCCCTGCCGCTCTCTGCCTGGCTTCATGGACCAGCAGGCGGCCGCGCTCTCCGGCTTCGGGTGCACCACGCGGGCCGACTCGGGGAGGCGAGAAGCCGTGCCTCGGTTTGCAACAGTGAGCAGCAGCCCAGCCCCGCGCCCACGCACCCCCACGCACTCTGCCTCCAGCCGGGTCGCTCACCTGAGTCCTAAAAGCTGTTGGATCCACATGGTCACGTTTCAGGGAACCCAGCCTCAGACCTTGGTTGCCCCGGCCATCTGCGCGGCGCCCGCGCCCGCTCGCTCCCGTCCCGTGGCGCCGCTCTTCGGCTTCGGGCCGCCGCCGCCGCCCGCCTCCCGCCGCCCGCCGGCCGCGGGGCGCACAGCGAGTCAGAGCGCGGCCG
>NW_021620991.1:2139145-2155672 GCF_004785775.1 Grammomys surdaster | reverse complement strand
GCCGCTTGGCCGCCTCCCTCTGCGCGTCTGCCTCCGGGAGCGCTCGCCCCCGCCTCCGCGAGCGGGTCCCAACTCCGCCCGCTGGGCCCGGCTCACGTCACCCTCCTTCCCCGCCCCTCAACCTGGAGTCGGAGCCCCCAACCCGGCCGGCCGGCTCGGCCTGCCAGCCCACCTCCCTGGAGCTGGACTGGCAACCTGGGCTCTGAGTGGCCTGGGCGGCGCCAAAGATAAGAGTCGGGCCCACCCCTTCCCCATCCCTGGCCGCGTCCCGGTCTCCACCTTGGGAAAGGCTCGAAAGAGGCCGCAGGCTCCGATTGGACCGCCGGGCGCCGCCGGATGGTGTTGCCACGGTAACCAGATGGCATGCGAAGCAGTTAAGAGGTTCGGACCCGGTTCTAAGTACGCCCAGTGAACGCGGAGGACTGATTTGGGGAGAGGACGTTCTCATGGGACTCGGGAGCTGAGGCCATGCGAAAAGTTTCCTCCCGCGGAGCTGCACGGCGCTGGCGATGCGAGAGGCTGTGGGAGGCTGGGGAGGGTCCTCCGTTGGGGAGTCCTCCCCACTGCCTGGGCCTGGCCTCTCTCCAGGCAGATGAAGTTTCAGCGTTTGGTTGGAGCATGCTTCGGGTTATTCAGTCTCCAGCGCGGTTCCCCCGCCTTCTTGGTTTTATGGCATCTGCTGCCTTCTCGGAGCCAGGGAGTTCTGAACCTGGCTCTCCCGGACATCTTACCCACTCTCCCACCCAGCACTCCCCGGTGCCTACCTGGTTAGTTGTGTCTGCATGTCCGGTTAGTGAAAGGCAGGCGCTCTGTGGTCCCCTTTCTCTGACAGGAGTGACATAAAGCAGAGGCTCCCACGGAAGCCAGAGCTGCCTAATCCCTGAAGAACTGTAGGGACAAAACCCAACTCTCTCAGCTCCACACACAGTGGGGAAGAAATGCAAAGTCAAGGGCCTTAGAAATGAGCTGCAGTCAGCGGCCTTCCTGCTTGGACAAGAGAGTCAGAGACGGGAAGGTAAAGAGAGGCAACTGGGGACTTGCCAGGGCGCTGCAAGTGAGCAGTGACTTCAGCCCAGCAGTTGGCCCCCTAGGAGAGGCCTCCCTGGGAGGGTTGCTGGGGGAGGAGGAGGAGCCAGAAGAGTCTTCCTGGGATTCACTGTGCACCCAGGCAGGCCCTTTCCTCTGAGCCTCCAGCCCAAGGTTTTTGGCAGCCAGAGGTTCTCTCCAACCAGGCTGGACAGGACCGAGTGGTTCTGTTTTCTCTCAAGCCCTAAGGAAAGTGTCCGGAACAAGGTAGCATGGTTGCCAAAGGATGGACTTGGGTACTGTCTTGAGGTCCTACGTGTATTACGCAACCTTCTGACTCCTGGCTTTCTCATCTACAAGACCCGTTTCCGGTGCCTTCCCTCTGGAGGTTTTAATTAGGACTAAATGAGTTGGCCCGGCGCACGTGCAACTGTTACTAGCTGTGTGCCAGTCTGTCGTCCAGAGAGACACCCAGGTGACTCAGCGCTTTGAATGCATGGTCACTTCTGGGTCCTTTTCCCGCGGAGCCCTGGTCCTGAGGGTTGGAGGGAGATGATCTTACCAAGTAAGGAGGCAGGGAGGTCCTAGGGAAACAAGCTGGACCCAGTTGCCAACCAGGAAAGAGATGCCTGCACTGCTGCCACCTAGCGGGAAAAGCTGAAGTGCTGCAAGGGAGGACCTTCCAGCAGCCTGTGGCGTCCTTAGAGAGAGGCTTCTTAGCCTGGGCAGCCAGGTGGCTGGGGGCGAGGTTCTGACCTGGTTTCTTCTATAGTCATTTTGACAGACTTAGGAGACCCACTGCCCTCTTGGAACGTGGTAAATCCACTCCGGTTAAGCCTGAGATGTTACTGAAAGGTATTCTCAAAGATAAATGCAACGGTGTTGGGATGCAGCTGGAGGAAGAGCCTGTGCTTAGCCTGGATAAGACCCCGGGTTCAATCCCCAGCAAATGCCCAGAAAACGATTAATGAAGTCAATATGTGACTTAAAAATGTATGTTCTTGGGGGCTGGTGAGATGGCTCAGAGGTTAGGAGCACTGCCTGCTCTTCCAGAGGACCCGGGTTCAATTCTCAGCAGCCACATGGGATCTGACACCCTCACGCAGACACATATACAGGCCAAACACCAATGCACATAATATAAAAGCAATTTTTTAAAATATATGTTCTCACTGATACATTAAATAAGCAACTGGCAAGTACCGGTAAAACTGAGGGACTCTGGGACTCTTGCAACCTAGAGGACTACAAAATGCTTCTGTTGGATGTCACAGGTACCACCTAGTCGTCAGCCTGCCGTCCAGTTATGACTCAAGAAAATGTTCAACTTCGGTGAGAGTTAACTAAGCCAAGATCAAATTCTTTCGCCCACATTTCTTGTTGTGACAGATACTATCCTGGCAGGAAGGAGGAAGTCTAAGAAGACAGTGGATAGAAACATTTAGTCTCCAGGAAAAATATAACAGTAACACAAATGGGCCCTCTCCATTAGGAAGGGAAGGAGTCTCTTTGCCCTCATCAGGACTTGATAGAACTTGAACGTCTAAGCACCTGGGACCTCAGCACACAGCTCTGGTTTCCCTTAGGGTCATTCACGTCCAAGCCTTTTTCTTTATCTCTTGATAAAAAAAAAACTGATTATTTCACAGATGGAAGAACAATAAAACTTTCATCTCGCCATGTGTGACCTGTTCCCTAGAACTCAAGGATCTCATTCGGCTACCTGATTTATTTTTCTCTCATTTGGAGCTGGCTGGGAGTAGGCAGGGAATGGCATGTGCCACTCCTAATGTGCAGAGACATACATGCACGCACACACACACACACACACACACGTGTTCATACATGAATACAAACACGTAAGGATACACAGATGTGCACACATACACATGTGCCTGTAGTTGCACACACAGAGGCTCATGCATATGCAGATGAGCAAACATACATATGCATATTCCCATACACATGCATACACCTGTCAGCCTCTGCACGCACAGACAGGACCCCTTACTGGGGCTCTCTGTGCAAAGTGCAGGTCTTCTTGTAGCTTCTGGCAGCTCCTCCTAGGCCTGGCAGACATCCTGGCCTGGAGCCGCCAAGCACCACAACAGGCTGCTCTCCTCACCTCTCTCGCTTCCAGTTCCTCAACAAAGGAGCTGCAGCCCCGCGGGAGGTCCTCCTTGAAGCTCTCTGAAGCCATTTACCTAATGGCCTTCCCAGACTTGACTATTTTTAAAACCCATCCAAAGCCAAATTGAGCTGCCATTGTTCATTTCTCTCCCAAGGAGGTAAATGTGTCTTAACCATGACATTTGATTAAGTAGCTAAGTTTGGGGTTTTAAATGGAAGGAAAAATTCTGATTAAAATCATTATAAGTTTCCGTAAAGTGTTCGCACAGGTGTCTAACCCCCTCCCCGGCCTTGTGCTGGCTCCCCCAAAAGTCACCTTGCCTTCTCATTGAAGTTCAGTACTGGGGTCTTTGGAATCGTTCCTGTCATCCCAGCTGTCTCCAATTGAGGCTGCTAGCTGCTGAGCTCAGACAGGAGTAGGGCTAGCCTGCCAGAGGTAGGATCTAAGATGACAGGCACTCGCACCAGCAAAGTGGCTCACAGGCATCTTGCAGCTCAGAGCCAGCGAAGGAAGTGCAGAGCCTCTACTGCCCTGTCTGACACAGGGTGCTGTATGCAGACATGGGAAAGGGGGCTCCCTTGACTTGAGCAGAGCAGAAGACAGAGCCCCAGATGCTCTGAGTCCTACTGCAGGAGGAGAGGGGGCTGTGCATGCTGTCCCAGCAGGATGTGGCCCTCACTGTAGAGCTCTGGGCATCTCTAGACAACAGCTTTGTCTTTTCTATTTAGACGGGAAACAATGACAGAAAAGAGGACCCATCTGTTTGCAAAGTGGCACAGTTGGAGAGTATTTCCCTGGCACTACCAGGTTGGGGGGAGGTAGGAGCCTGAAACTGGAGAGAAGCGAGAGTAAGCGATTCCTAGGATGCAGGCTGGGATCCACATCTGGAGAGCTGGGACAGCCCCTTGGGGAAGACTTATTTTTCTCCACTGCCACGAGTTCCTCAATCTTCTGTCCCGTGTGCAGTTCTGTCTGCTCTACCAAGCTTCAAGGTATCCACAGCATCCGTATAAAACAGTGGGGAATGGACGAGAAGCAAGAGTCTCTACAGAAGGAAAGCGGGGGGTTGGGGGGAGGAAACCACCACAATTAATTAGGACACAGAGACCACCAGGGGTAGAAATGAAAAGAAAGTCCTCTCTCTCCCCAGTTTCCCAGAATGTTCTGAGCCTTACAGAGAGTCAGTTAGGGATGCAGGCCTTCACTAGGGTCTCACTGGGATCTCGGGACAGACGTTAGCCAAGCCACTAAACTGGCAAGGACGTGAGGAACCACACACCTGACTGTACTTGAGCAGAGCATAGACAGCTTGTCAGGCGAGATCACATGGCCCAGCTTCTCCTCCTCGTCATTCGCACTAACTGGGAAGGAGAACATGCACTCGAGGGGTTTATGGAAGTGTAGAGACAAAACCATCATGAGGCAGGCCACGAGATAAGGATCAGATCAGGCTGCAGGCCGAGGCAGCAAAATGAGACTCCAGCTTTGAGTTTGCACTACCCATGTCTCCCTTGAGCCAGTTCAAAACCACACCAGTCATCTCAGACCGATATAAATGATGATGATGGTGATGGTGATGATGATGGTGATGGTGGTGGTGATGATAAATACCCCCAGCGTGCAGGACTCAGCCAGGCCTGGGGTCCGGTTTTCATTGAGCACCTCCAGCCACACAGCTGGATGAGGGACACCAGGTGAGCCCAGCCGAAGTGCCCTCTGGGAAGGAGTAAGCTCGCTTCTCTTCACATCTCATTGGTTGAGGCGGATCACATGACAGTGCTGACGCCAGCAGGGAGCTAATATGCTGGTTGGTTCACCAAGGGGAAGCCAGCAACTATTCAGGTGATGTCTGATCTTTCCACACCCTCCAGCGCCAACACGTCAGGAAGAGAATGCCATCTGCCCATCCTCAAGTCCCTGACCTGACAGACTGAGGAGGAACACGGCCTCAGCCAGTGCGCTCAGCTTCTTCCCTTCCGGCCGTGGCCCACAGAGCCTTGAATCTCAACACGGGAACCATTCTGACTGACCTCAGCACCCGTCCCTGGCACAAGTGCCCTGTTATACTAACGCCATACAGATCCAGGACTGCCGGAGGGTGACTCTTTGGGGATTATTGTGCCTCCACCTGGAAGGAGAACGCTGTGATCAGTCAAAATGAGTCAACACCTTCGCTGTCATAGCATCATCGGCACCACCTCAGTGACATCATCATTACATCATCACAACCGTCATTACCGTAGTCATTGCCACCACTGGGCTCACCAGGATCCATATCTTCGCCACTAGTGTTATCACCATTTAACATCAGAACCAATATCTTTATTGCTGTAAACCGCGGACGTCACCACCGTCTCTGCCATCATCACCATCATCATCCTCATCTCCATCATCACCACCATCACCGCCGCCACCGTTATGGACTTTTTCCCCTTTGGTTGATGATCAGGCCGTGCCAAGAGCCTTTCTCAGCACATCCAAGAGCAGCTGACCCTTCTGTGGCCGTTTTCTTGGCCAGTAATTGCCCGAGTCTCTCCTCCCACTCAGTGCCTCAAGTGGCATCTGAGCTGTTCTCTGCCAATCTAGAGGGTAATTCAGCATAAAAACCACTTCCTTGAGCACTGCCTTTTCAGTGTCTCTGTTCTCTGATGAGGGGCAGTTTCCGGAACATGCTTGAAGGGATGGCAATCTGTCACTTGTAGGCAGCCCTACAAAGGGCAGATACCCAGGAAGTTTGTCCCAGTTGTCCTAACTTTCACTTCAGTCCTCCTGAGAGGCCTTATACGCCTACCATCTGACTTCCCCAGCAGCCCAGGGAATGCCCCGCCTGACTGTTTAAACACTTACGTCGTCGTCGGGTTCATGATGTCGACCAGGGCCAGAGTCAGGTGCTCACTGGTAGCTGCCTTAATCAGCGGTTGTGTTGGGAAGCATGGGGTGGAGCCTGTACGCCATTGTTGAGCACGGCTGGAGGACCATGTGTGGCTACACACAAGGGACGCGTGGTCTGGCCCCCTCTCAAGAACCAATGTAAATGAGACAGTTCCTCTGATCCAAGGGTGGGTTGTGAAATTACCATGTGGGGGATGGGGATGGGGGGCAGGGGGAAGGCTGGCCCTGGCCTAGTCAGCTCCACTCACTGACCCAGGCCGACGACACATACCCAAGCTGCCCTGCACAGCCTGCCACCCCTGCAGAAACACAGGCCTGTGTTTTCAACCGTGGTGCTGGGCTCCCATGTAAATTGCGTGGCTGTGGCTGTGGCTCCTGAGTAATTATAGGACAGGCTGCCAGCTGATCACCCGGGATATTCTCTTCCTCCTTGGTAACAAACTATGGTGGTGGTGGGCAGGTGGAGACAGATAAATATGCCCAGCTGAAAGTTTCTATTTCCAACTCTTCCCGATGCCTGCCTGGCCTGCCTTGGATGAAATTCTGATTGGAGCAACGTAAACAGAAGTTCCATGATGTCATGGTAGAGCCCTTAGGTCCTGCCTGGAATGCAGGAACACTGTCACCGTGAGCTGTCACATCGGAATGATGGTAGGAGCTGCAGGCCCCAGCTGGATGCCAGAGCTGAAGGAGAAGTCCTCTGGGCATCAAAGCATCGTGGTCTTAACACGAACTCCAGAGTCCCTGAAGGACATGGGGAACAAGTATTTCCTGAGTTCACGATACAGCGGATTCTGCCTTCTGTGGCTTTTGTCCTAACAGGACACAAACTTGCTAGAGCTGGCCAGCATATCCCTTCGAGGGTTAAGGAGTGAACGCAGACTTCATCCTTCAAGGTTCTAAACCCTCCTGGCAGGAATATTAACTACTCTTTGTACTCCAGGCAGAGGAGAGCCATCCTAGTCCAGCAGGTCTCTCTGGGGCTGAGTGGGATGGCAAGTGTCGACTGCCCAAAAGAAATACATGGGGCTGGGAGTCTTGTCAAAGCAGGAACTCAACTTTATTGCAACAGCCTCTCACTTATAAACTCAGAGCATGGCGGGGGCGGATTTTTGGTGGGGTGAGATGACGTAGGAAGCAGGGAAGGGTGCCAGAGGGTCTGGGGTGACTGACAGGGCCGATGGCAAAGCTCTACATTAGCAACATCGGGGCAGAGGCAGGGCCAAACAGATCTTGCTGAGTCACCCCAATACAGAAGTTACTGAAACAGGTCTCAAGACTCAAGTCAGGCTTAGGTTTTTTCTCCCACAAGGCCACAGAAACTTGAGCCAGGCTCAGGTTTGTCCACAAGGCCTATACCAGGGTCAAAATGGGGCCCAACAATTTATTCATTTTAACTGTGGGGAAGGGGAGGGCAGTATTTTACCTGCATGTGTGTCTGTGAACCACTGTGTGTCTAGTAAGAAAGGAGATCAGTGGTGGCCATCAGATCCCCTTGGACTAGAGTCACACATACAGATGGTTGTGAGCCGCCATGGGGTGCTGGCAATGGGACTCAGGTCCTCTGGGAAAACAGCCAGTGCTCTAATCACTGAGCCATCTCTGACAGTAATAAATAAAGGGGACAATGTGGTATTAGAAACAGAGAGGGTGACGGTGGTGGTGTACGCACACACACGTACACATAAGCATGCACACATACACACACATGTACACACATACATGCACACACATATACATATACACACATGCACACATACATAAGCACATATGCACATACAAACATGCACACATGTACACACACATACACATGCACACATACACATATGCATGGACTCACATATGCACACATATACACACATGCACACATACATACACACATGCACACAGACATACACACACATGAACATACACACACATGAACACACACATGCACACATGTACACACACACACAACTATTACTGGGGATTGAACCTGGGACCTTGCACACACTTGGTAAGTCCTCTACCACTGTCTTTTATATTTTGAAATAACCTTAGTAACTTGTCCAGCATGGCTTTGAACTTGTCACCCTGCTGTCTGAGCCTCCTGAGTGGCTGAGACGGAAGGATGACAGGTGTGTGCCGCCAGGCCCAGCCCAAGAATAGTTTGCCCATGTCATCCACTTCCTGTATGAACCACTTCCTGTGTGATCTAGGCTGTTTCCCCAGACACCCCAGTCACAATTCTGGTTTTGGTCCACCTCAAAACAGGGGTGGAGAGATCCCCAAATTCATTCTTCCTTTGTTCCCAAATTTCTGGAAATTTCATCTAGCAAAGAGATCAAATGCTAGGTCTCTGGGGACTGTGACAGAGCAGCAGGCGGATGCCCAAGGGTCCGGAGGTTGCTTTGTTATGGAGCTGGTGGGAGTTTTGGAGGAGGCCACGGGGAGCACCGAGCAGGTGTTTGAGAGCTGAATCAGGCCGAAGCTTCCCCAATGAACTTGCAGTCTCTTTATTCCAAGCTATATAAAGCATCAGGAACAATCAGGATACGCTCAGAGGAGGAGGAACTTGAGGAGGGCATCTCTCCCTGCCATGGACCTCTCTGACAGACAGCAGAGGTGGGAGGGGCGGATCAGAGGGGATGCTGGTACCAAACAGGAGGAAGGCTCACAAGAAATATCCGGTGTTGTCCTGTTATTGCTGTTGTTTAGGATAAAACAAATAACATCAAGGCTTATCCAGTAAATTCCCAGCTGTCCTCTCAAACCAGCGGAACGCCATCCCCCATGCTCTGAGCACAGAAGGGCAGTGAATATGTTGCCCTGCAGTGTCAACAGGTGACCAGTCCAGGAGCCCGTTAGGACCCACGGGTGCCCAAGCTCCTCATATAAAATGGTGTGTGACGCTAGCTTGTACCTAGAGCGTGACCTCTCCTGTGTCTTTTTTCTCTGGTGACTTACAACCCCCGCTGCAAGTCAGACCTTTGTCGTCCCAAATCATTTAGGGAAAAACTGACAAATAACCACGTTTTACATATATTTTCAGCCCATGAGTGGCTTGGATGTAGCCTTGTGGAATCCATAGACATAGAGGACCAGGCATAGGTGGCCCGGAATCCACAGACATGAAAGGTCAAGCATACGTGTCCTGTGGGCCTCTCTTCTCATGTGGGACACTCTTAGATAACTGCCATCATTAGCATGGGCCTGTAGCAGAAAAGCAGCTCTGTGGACAGCACCTGACCTTCTGCTGATGTGTGCCTCTTGTCACAAGGGTCTCTGGTGGCTGGCCCCAGGAACGGGTGTACTTTAGCAAGCCAAGTGCACCAGACCCTGTTCTCACAGGCCCGGATACTGATCAGAATCTATAGCCCATAGCCATTTTAGATAGAAACAGCTCTCTGTCCCCTAAAATCTCCCTAGGAGTTATTTCCAACTTTCTTCTCTGCCATCCAGCCCATGTCACGTGATAGGTTCTCCTGAGTTCTCAGGGCAGGAAGCCCACACAGTACAACCCCCATCCTTTCCCTCACACAAGGACCAAAGGCATCTCTGGACCACTGGGGTAGTTCTGAAGTCTCTGTATCAGATGCACGCAAGCAGGACAAAGCACAGGAAGGTAGAGGTACTTCTGCTGCATCCCTGTGGGCAGTGACTCATCCCCCAAGAGTTTAAGGAAGACCAGGACTGTATACAGGGTCTACCTTGGACTGGACTGGGCAGGATCAGGAGAACCTGAGCCTCCAAGAAAATAGGCATAAGGGACTAGAAAGATCTCAATGGCTTTTGCTAGTTTGTTCCTAGGAAAGGGACCATGTATTTAAAGAGAAGCAAGCATTATTAAGTCCAGCAGTGTTCATGGACATGTGGCCAGGCTTGGGATACCAAGTCTTAGCCCTCAAGCACTTATATCCTGGTCTACCCCTGACCAAGCCTGCAATTCTTGCTAGACCTGCAGAAGTCCCCGGACAGGAAGAAAAGACACAGGCACGGTGAGTATCTGTTCCCCAGGCCTAGTTCTGGCCTGGCGTTGTCTGCTGCTGGTCAGATGGGGCTCCCATGTGTGAGAATGCAGTCAGCACACACTAATTAGCCCTCCCCTAGCTTCAGAATGGAGTCATTGCTGAGTGATCCTGATTACTGGGCCATTACTCCCATGGGGCTGGTCACCTAGTGCTCGCCCTTTCATCCAGATTTCAAAGAAGGACAGTCGCTCAATAATGGGACAGCAACGCACTTGAGCCCCAAGAAGCAGCCTTTGAAAGTGAGCGTTCCAACTCCTTCTGTCAGGATGGCTCACAGGAAATGACTGGCTTCAAGATCGACTGTCAAGGGAGAGAGTTGCAGTGGTCAAAACCAGGTCCCCCTGTCCTGACACTTCAGGGAGCAAGGCCTTGGGTGTCTACAGTACACTCCCCTCTGATGTGCACGTCAGGGACGGTGCAGACCATCGCCAGCCTCAGGAAGCTGAAGGAACCAAGCCCCATGTCGGAGACACAGGTCCTGCCACATCTCTGGAAATTCTGACTGGGTGTCCTTGGAAAAGTACTTAACTCTTCTGGCCTTCGACTGTTCCTTCCATAAAATGGGCTCAGCTAAAATTTCTAGTCCTCCGGGGTTCCACTCTGTAAAGTATAAAGATCAGATCGAGGGCCTGCTGAGGTCACATGCTGGCTGAGACCTGGACAGAAGCTGATGCAGCACCCAGCCCATCCCCCACCCCAATGCTTGCTCCTCAGCCTGCCCTGGCCCTGGCCCTACGCTCACCCTTGCTTTTGCTATCATCCATCCTCATCCTTACTTGGCTCAGGCTCCCTTGAGTCAGGGACTCCAGAAAGTCACCTGTTTGTTCTCTTGTCCCTTGGACTGACTGAGTCTTTGGGACTCAGGCCAGTGTCATCTGTGCTGGGGAAATCCACAGGCATCCTGCGTGGGCTCTGTCTTTGTCACTACCGCAGCCTGAGCCGGTCTTCTCTATCTCCTCTTCCCTCCTTCCTCCTGGGTCTCTCACAGAGCACCCTTCTCCCAGAGCAGAACTTACATCTGGTCAGCCTGTCGCTTGATGCCTGGGGCTCCTCCAGAAACCCTTCTCTGCAGAGATTTAGGTCCAACAGGCGGTTGTCTGTGGACACAGAAATGGCCACGTCCCTTGGAGACCCTCCCATTTATGGGTGTTTTGAGGCAAAACAGATGTTTGGTGAGAAAGTCTAACACCAGTCAGCTCTGTGAAGCCACCAGGGGCCACATCAGGTGTCACACAGATCTTCCTTTGGTTCTATGAAGCTTATCTAACTGGGATAAAGGCCTTGGGTGGCTCATCTAGTCCTAGGGGTGAATGACCTGAGTAAATGACTCATGAACTAGAGGTTTGGTCCTAGGCTATACGCTATTGAGAGGTGGTGGAACCTTTGAGGTGATTGTCTTAATAAAAAGCCTTAGGTCATTAAGAGGGTTAAGAGGAACTGTGGGCTCCTGACCATGCTCTGCCATGTGCCTCACTGTGGTTTACAGTCTGTTTCAGCATGGGCCCAAGATAATGGAGCTGGATGATGATTTGAACCTGCAAATCTGTGGTCCAAAATGCTCTCTGATGCCCCTCCCTCTCCCTCTCCCTCTCCCTCTCCCTCTCCCTCTCCTTCTCCCTCTCCTTCTCCCCCTCCCCCTTCCCCTTCCCCTCCCCCTCCCCCTCCCCCTCTGTCTCATACCTCACCAGGTATATTCTATAGTGGGGAGTAGCTGGCCAACACTAGATGCAGTGGAGTACTCTGGGCCTTACTCAAGAGGAAGTTGGACCTTACCTTAGAACCTTGGGGGATAGCTTTGTCATCTCAAGGGAGGGAAGGAAGACCATATGTGCACTTTATGATGGCTTTGCTGTGCCAGAGAGACTGGAACTACCGGCCAACAGCAGACTAAGATCAGCTGTTGGTGGTCAGTCCATCCATCCATCTGTCCGTCCATCCATCCATCCATCCATCCATCCACACAACCATCCATTCACCTACCCAACATCCAAACCATATTTCCATCCATCTGTCTGCCGATCCATCTATCTGTCAGTCCACTATTCATCTGTCCATCCATTCATCCACTCACCATCCACCCATATTTCCATCCATCCACCCATCTGTCCATTTTCTATTCACTTCTCCGTTCATTCACCGCCCCCCCCATCATCCATCCATTCATCCAGCAACCAATCTCCTAGCCATCTGTCACATCCCCTGAATGGACTCTGAATTTAGCTGAGGCCTGTATGGTTGCCTGGCTCGGAATGGCCTGTGCAAAGCTTGTAGCATGAGGCACCCTCAGAGTGTAGGTGAAGAAATCTGAGGGTAGAACCCACCTATCTCTGCAGAGTCTCTCCTTCCTGCTTTCCTTCCTCCCTTGGTGCCCTTTCCCATAATCACCCGTAGCTTGGGATCCCAGCATCCACCAGGGAATCCATTTCTAGTGAATGACCAAACCCAAGGGAGTTTGGGGATTCTGGACTCGCATTTGGGTTCTGAGCTGCAAGCAGTCCTGTGTGGAGTTCAGAGTATCTTAGCCTTGGCAGTTCAGCTGCCCTGGTGTGGAAACCTAGCATCCAGTAACTGCAGCCCCGGGGTCAACTGTCTGGAAGCCTGTCTCTTCCATCTGAGGAAGCTTCCCAGCCACACTGCCGTTAAGGTAGTCTACGGAGAACACTGTGGCTTGTGATTTAGAGGTTTTTTTCAAACCAAAGGAACTCAGGAAGTCAGTTGTGGCTGAGCGTGATTACAGCTGCATGTGCAGCCCAAAGATTAAGAGTATAAACGTGTCCTATGTGGAGAGCTGGGACAGGAGGCACCTGTGTGGAAATCAGAGGGTCACAGGAGAACGTTTCCTGTCGGGACAGAAGACAAGGCCTCAGCTCTGTCTCCCACTGGTGAGGGCTCACTCGACCTAGTGCCTTTCTCTCCCCTTCTTGCTTCTTCCTTCCCTCTTCTCCTATCCTGGACTGAGAACAGGGTAGGGGTCTTACTTCACAAGCTGGAAAGCCAACCTGGAAGTCACACATGGCCCAGAGGAGCCACACTGGGGAGGCAGCTCACTTGGGTCACATGGGAACATGGGATTTTAAGATTGGCCCACATCCTTCATCTCCCCTCTTGAACAAACACCACAGCTTGGCCTGTTTGACTTGGTCCAAGTAAAGCCGCAAGCCTCTTGCAAAGAACATCGAAAAGTCACCAGGTTCTCCATTAGGATAAAACTGTTATATCATGTGCACATCGACGACACACTCTCAGAAGAAACTTTTACTAACTAAGAAGGGGCCTCAAGACCCTGACAATTCAAAACTTTGACAGCAGCAGTCCAGGAAACAAGTCATAATCTGCAGAGTTTGCAAGTATTTCTGGGTATGACGTCATTAGCAACCGTGATGTTTCCTAGCATCCGATCCCTACAAAGCTTTCATCCAACATGGCGGACCATCCGCTCAGAGAATGGGGCTCTGTTAAAGAGCCTACTGTGTGAGTCAGGCTGGGAGTCAGTCCTCTACTGCCTCAAACCTGCTTGTAAACAAATCGTCCCAATTTGAGTGGCATCAAATCATTCAATGAGCCCAGTGAGTGAAACGTTGAGGACAGGAAGCAGCTTTTAAGGCTCACAGTAAAACACAGTTATTAACCTCAAAGCTCGCTGCAACCAGAGGACGTTGATCTGTCTTGATCCAAGCCAGGAAGGGACAAGGAGCATTCAAGGATGAGAGTCCTCGCACATGTAAGGCGTAACTGTGGCGTTATATAATCGCACTCTGCAGGCAGCACCCTGCACTGAAACCCCGCTTTTAATTACTCCAGGACCAGAAGGGAACATTAAAGGATCTACAAGTCTGCTGTGTCTAAACTCTGAGAAACATCAAGAGAACAGAGAGGAGCAGCTACGCAGACAGCTACTCAGGGAGCCACCTCCAGTGAAGGAGTTTGCATTCACCTGAAGCTGTCTGAGTGGAAGCAAGAATCCAGCGCAGCCACAGCCGGCTGAAACAGCTACACACATTACTACGAGGAAGAAAAATCCAACAGTGAGCAGAATTTACTTTGAGCTTACCAGGTACCTGAGCACCCGTGGAGAGAAAATTGTCTCAATTAAAAAATGTCACGGTCTAACAGAGAAGAGTCCCTGGAAGGTGTTGGCCATTTCAAATTTATTAACCAAAAGAGAGGGGAAATGCAACTTTTCAGAAGAACGCAGCAATTTTCTGAAGAAAGAAATAATGTTAAGAGCCTGTTGGGGGGAAAAAAACCCTCCAGAAAAATTCCAGTGGATTCTTTATTGTATTAAAAACCAAAAAATTTATTTTGACATCGGTCAAAATAAATAAATGATTAAAAAAATAAGTAGGGGCTGAAGACATGGCTCAGTGGTTTTAAAAGCACCTACTGGTCTTGGGGTTGACCCAGGTTCAGTTCCCAGCACCCACACGATGACTTAGAAAAATCTCCAACTCCTGCTCCTGGGGACCCAGCGCCCTCCTGAGGCCTTTCAGGGAATTACACACAGGTGGCTCTTACAAACGTACAAGTAAACCCTCATACACACAAATTTTTAAAAAATCTTTTAAAATGTTTAAAACTATTATACATTTATGTATTTCTATTTATGTCCACTAAATGTTTAATATGTAAATATATTTCAATGGTTCATATTTTATGTATATTAATGTGTGAAAAAGCATATACTTGTTTTATATGCCCCTGTATTCTAAGATTCTCCTCAATTTGCATGACAGATTGGGAAGTTAATTTACATGTTATCAACTGCCTACACAGTGTTTTGGACATTAGCTCTTCTGAGTGGCCTGCCTTCCGAAGATGGTTGGAGACCTGCCTCTGTTTACCTGTGGTGTGTTTGGGAACACAGTCAAAAAAAGTTGTGAGTTCTGACTGGTGGAACTCTCAGGTGAAGTGACTCACTTTGGTCCTAGAACAAACAGAAGGCTGAGCTGTCTCTGCAGACTCCAGTCTCTTGGGGCCCTGAATCCAGGGGCATGATGAAGCCTCACACCTGTGTTCCGCCATGCAAATACCGCAGGGATTATTTTTACCTGCAAGCCCCGGTTGAATGTGTCTGATCTCATATTTATAATGGCCCGAGGAGCTTGGCTCACAGCAACGGCCCTGAGTGACAAGGAAAGTGGTTAGAAATTGTTCCCTGTAAAAATAATGAGCCCCGCTGAAATGAGCCAATCAAAACAGCTGCTAATGGCTTCCTGTGGAGACAGGTGTACCTGTGCAGCTCCTGCAAATGGGTACCCAGCCCCATCGGTTCTGAGATCCACTGACCTGGTGCCTGGGGACTGCTGTTCTTCTTAAGATTCATCCTCAGCCTCTCTGCCACTGTCCTGTCCCCTGGGCACCGTGTTGGGGGAGCCTGGGTATGGCAGGGCAGAGCAGGACAGAGCAGGCATCATCACCCTTAGAATGAGTTCTGTCTATAGTAGCTACTCAGCTGGGCGGCAGAGGGTAGCTCTCTGAGAGTCCTCTATCCCACACTCCAGAACCCCCAAGCCCCAGACCAGACAGAGTAGGCATTGCCCATCTGGCCCTATGTGTCCAAAATGGTCCTCACCCTGCCCATCACTCTGCAAGAAGCATCCAGAGCTCCTCATCTGGCCACTCCTCCTAGACTTGTCTCAAACGATGGCCCCTCTGGCCTCTCTGCAAGCCCATCCACAGAGCCACAAGGGCCGACAGCAGAACTAACGTTTGTTCCATGGGCAGGTTCTGCTGTAATGGGGATACTTGGGGTCCTGAGACATACCTTCGTTTCTGGAGTGCCTTCACTGTGTGGGCGCGTGCAGAAAAGGTCCCCAGGACTGGCTTTGCAGGTGCTCCCTGCATACAGGGCACACCGTTCCACAGTGTACTTAGCACTCTGTCTACGACATCCCTCCCCCACCTTTCCGGGCTGTTACTTGTCCTCCCTGGGTAAGAGTCCCTGCACATGTCAACCTGAAAGCAGGAAAGGGTTTACCTCGGCTCATAGCTCTTGAGGATTTTAGGCCACGGTCGCTGCTTCTGCTGTTTCTTGGCTGCGGTGGTAGATGGGCAACCTGAAGGCAGCACGTGGTAGAGCAGATGCCCTCGCTGCATGAGGACCGGAAGTGAGGAATGAGGACAGGAAGTGACGAGAGAGAGAGATGGGCGGGGTCTGGGGATAATGCATGCAGCTTAAGGCCTGACCCTGGGGGGGGGGGATACAGCCTCTTCCACCACCTTCTAACAGCACGGCTGGAATCCAAGTCTTCAACATATAGGTCTAACACCCACCTTCAGTGTTCAGTGACCCACTTTGATGTCATAGTGCATTCTTTACCTGGTCCTCCATATTATCACTATCTCCTCCTCTGTTCAGGGCTCGACTAGTCTTACCTGTCCTCATATCGTCGTCGTCATCATCATCATCAACATCATCTCCTCCTCCTCCTCCTCCTCCTCCTCCTCCTCCTCCTCCTCCTCCTCCTC
>NW_021620991.1:2124825-2139135 GCF_004785775.1 Grammomys surdaster | reverse complement strand
CTCTCTCTCTCTCTCTCTCTCTCTGTGTCCCTCTCTCTGTCTCTGTGTCTCTGTGTCTCTCTGCCTCTCTCTATATATATCTCTGTCTCTTTCTCTTCTCTATGGCTTCACACAGTGTTATCTTCCCTTTCTCTGTCTTTCTGTCCCCAGTGTCCCCAAGCCAGGTCTACTTCTTGTTTAGAGCCTGGTCATTTTTTGATCTTAACTCTGAGACAAACTCCTCCCATCCTCCACATGCGCAGGTGGAATTCAGGCCCCTGTCTTTGTACCTTCTGACTGCTCTGGCTCTCTCATGGGGCCACCTGCCCATGAGCTCACAGAGAGACAGGCCAGGGACCAGGTGTTCATCAGCTACCTGTAATCAAGAGCCTGAGCCCCGCACTCTTCAAGCCCGGGTTGCGGTGACACAGGAAGAGATGACGACTTTCGAAGTTGAAATCAGAAAGTCTGGCTCTAGTGGCAGCCTCGTTAGTGACTGAGTGCACCTGGCAGCCTGTGTGTTTGGCCCCACCTCGGTAGGCTTGAAGGCTCCAGGCCCTGCCCCTGCCACCGCTTCACCCAGAAGCCACTATGAAGAGATGAAGGGTGAAAACATCAAGGCTGTATCCTGAGTCCCGGCTGACTGTGGAGTCCAAGGGTACTCTGATTTAAGTGCATCCTAAAGGCAGTGTGAGCATGGTCGAGCTGTGTCAGCTCTGGCTCAAACCGGATGGATGAGGCAACCGGAATCATTACCCATTTTATCAGTGACTTTATTTTTAGCACAATTTAACAATTACATGTAAAGTGTGAACCATAAACCTGATTTACGGAGAAACTGTTAATTTACTGCCTCCACTTGGGCACCTGACAACGTGTGAGCCTCCATTTAGCAGTCCCGATACCCCCTCCCCTCCCTTCCTTCCCCCTCTCCCCGTCCCTCTTACCCCAGGGGCTACTTAACCTTAGGTTCCATTTATCTGATAAGGACACTTCATGATACAAAGAAGGAACACTGGCAGCCGAGCCCTGGGGTCTGTCTGAGGTCCTGGGCAGAAGTGAGAATGAAGCCGAGACCACCAGGCACTCTCCTAGGAGGAGCTGCACCCTGGTCCCCTGGCCTGGTGTCACCTCACGGGATGGGTTTAGCAGAGATGTGAATCCCCAGAGACCATTTGGGAGCATGCAGTCAGAGAAGTCTTGCAGGGATGGGCTTCTAGACATAGCTTTCTTGATAATTCCTGATGGTCTTTCTGTCAAGCATACCCAACTGCTAGCCAAGGAGAAGCCGGGCATTCCTGTTGCATAGAGGGAAGATGTTGACCTTGGCTGTCAAGACAGCTGTCACAATGTAAGCAGATTAGCAGAACGGATAAGGGGGTGGGGAGAGGTACAGTATGGAGAGGCGGGGCCAGAAGGGACAGTGTCCTGCCAATGTCTGACGCTCAGGACACAGGACCTCGGGTCTTGGTCATGGACTGCTCACACCCCAAGCCTTATAAGGATAAGCTTAGCTCTCATAGGTCACTGCTCAGCCCACTCTTGAGGACTTCTCCCCCTCTCTTCCCCTGTCTGTCCTCACTGAAAACAACCGAGAGCTTGGGACACGCGCTCACTAGCTGCTTGTCTTAGCTGGAGGCTGTTGGGAAGGTCACCCCTCCCCTACATCACCCCTGTCCTTCCTGCTAATGTCTGGTAAAATGGCAGCTTTCTTGCCTCTCGTTTTATTTATCTTGAAAACAAGGGCGTGTTCGAGATGATGCTACTATCTTCAGCTCTTGAAAGAGAAAGCCAGGCCAGCAGGCAACTCTGAAGGCAAGACCTGCCCAGGCTCAGGGCGAGGCTTGAGACCGCTGTATCATTCCACCACGGTGCGTCAGAATTACCCTGTGGCTTTTATGCATGCTTGGTTTGGGGTCTTGATGAGTTGAGATGACCCTGCTTTGTCTGGGTGGCCAGGGAAGCTAGCCTCTCTGTCCCTACCATTGTTAATCACTAACAATGCTGTCTTCATGTCTGCAGGAGAGTTGCACCCACTCTCATATAGGAAAGGAGACATATTTCCTTTATGACTCCTAACCTATCTCTTCCTGGGGCCTCTAGGAACCTTGAGTCCTGTCAGCAGTTCCCTATGTCCCTGGCCACATGATCCTAGCAGCTGAAGAGCAAAGGATTGGCTAAGTCCAAGTTCTATCTGCTCCTTTGGGACTCTTGGTTTGTGTCACCGCCTTGTTCTTCTGTCAGGAGTGGTCTGGCTGGGCACACTAGGCTTCCAGCTCTGCACAGCATGGGTTGGTGGACTGATAGTCACTAGAATGGACCAAGAGGTAGCCAGACTTCAGTGAAACCCAGCTTGGAGGATATCAGGGTTGTCAGTTCCCCCATATTTGTGCCACCGAGAGCCTGGGGTACGAGGCCATGGCAGATGGAACTGGTTAAGGCAAGCCTCACCAAGGACAGTGGGACAGAGTCCATTGGGACACGGGGAGATCGCAGAAGAGAAGCTAATCCGAGGCCGAGCCACAGTTACAAGGCTGGACCAGCTCGAATGACTAAATGTGGAGCATTTTACCCTGGGTCACTCAAAGGGGACAATGTCCTGCTTGTGCCACCATGTGTCCTGATTCCAAACCCATGCCCTCTGGAGCCATGCGATCTGAGGCACTTCACAACAGCGCACAGGAAGTTTCTCCCATCTATATACAAAGTGGGGGTTTCAGTGCTAGGTGTAACTCGAGGACTTGAGGGCTCCAAGGTTGAGGGGAAGGTTTTTATTGAAGATGCGAGAGGGAGAACAGCCAGAGGCATCCAGAAGAGTCTGGAGCAGAGAGGGAAAGTGGTAGAGCAAACATGGCTGCTGACTAACCAGGCCATGAGAGAAAGGTTGGGAGGAGAGAGGGAAGAGTGGAAGACAAAGATGAGCAAAGAGAGAGGCAGGAGGGACCCAGCACACCAAGAGAGGGCATAGTCAACATGGCAGGGTTATATGGGGCAGAGAAGCCCGTGAGGTGGTGGAGAAGTTTAGGGTGGGGCTGGGGTGGGGTGAGAACTGAGAGGAGCCATGGTGGCCAGCAGACGCCAACAGGCACCACAGTTAACCAATTGTTCTGTTTCTTTCAGACCTCACAGACTACATCCAGGATGCTACACCTTGTCTTTTTCTGTACCAGAAACAGACATGGGGTGTGTGGTTTGCTGAGGGGGAGTCCTCGATGCCTGGCTTTGCCTCAGCCAGTATGGAGTTGGTCTTGGTGATTCATAAAAGGCAGATGTTGCAGACATACTGACCAGCGGAAAGAAAACAAAAACAAGCAAAACAAAACCGAGCAGACGCCAGGGTGAAACCACTCAGCCTTATCCTCTCAAGCGTGTGCTTTGCAGGAGTCCGGCACCACCTCTGTTTCTTACAGCCTTCTTAGTTTGGATAAAGTGCTGATGTCCCTGTCTGCACTACCATCCAGGGGCAGTCTCTGAGCCCCATGACCACACAGGGAAATTTCCACTCCAGTTAAACATGGTTACAGGAACAACAAACTATGTAGGCAGACGATAAAGCATCCTCTCCTTAGCAAACAGGATCTGTGGTTGGCCAGATAGACATGGTAATCATTCCTCAAGGCTGTTTCTTGCAATTCTTTGTTTTTCTGAGATAAGAGGAAAGGGCTGTAATAAGCAATCAGAACTCAGTGCACTTAAGTGAAATCCACTCTATTCCTATATAACCCTACGGTTTCTGGGCTAGAATGATTATTAGGTTATTAGGTTTGATTTTGTCAAATGCATATGTAAGGGGTATCTATATTTTCCTTCTTTACCCAAAGACACAGGTGGCTACAGGAACAAGGGACACAGGTAGCTACAGAGAAATGTGTGTTATGCACACTCAGGGAGTGCATCCTAGCTCCTTCCTGGATCAGCACACCCCAGACCATCAACTAAGAACCTCCCCCTTGGACGACCCACCACGCTATAGTAACAGAGACAGAAGTCTCATAACCACAAGATTCAGTGCATGAAAGTCCTCTAGGAATCCACAAATGTTTGGACCCTGGCTGGACACTTGATGACCAAGTTGCACTTTTAGAAAGTAGCGTTTTCAACATGACACCTACTGGTTCGTCTGACCAGGGGATGTTGATTTCTAGGAAGCATTGCTGGGTACCAACCAGTCGCTAATTGTGTGACCTCAACTTCCTGTTGGTGAGCAAAATGTTCACCTCTTGTCAGGCAAGGCTCAGGATGAGTCTCTGAGGACGGGACTGAGGACAGGAACCTCACCCACTAGCATAATTCTTGGTTCCACTCAGGAAAAGAAGAGACCATGACTTTTTGAGTGTTGATGTTCCAGACAGGCTGTGTTTTCTGATTCAATTTTCCTAACAACTCGGCGAGAAGCAGCTTACATGTCTAGTTGATTTCAGAAACTCAATTTACTGTAGTTAAGTAACTTTCCCCAAATCATACGACGGGTGGTATTTGACACCATTCTGTCTGATTCTAAAATTTATTCTTGTTTTTTTTTTTCTCCTAGCAGCCTGGTTTCACTTCTGAAGGCTTTAGAGGGAAGAACCTTCATGTCTGGCCATGACCTAAGGCCACAGAGATGTCCAGGGGCAGAAATGAAAGGAAACTCATGGATTCTCAGATGATCCTAGCTGGCCATGTGCATGTCTGAAGTGTCCCACCATCCTAGTTAAGTTCATGTTGGTGTGATAAATGGCACGACTGGAAGCAACTCAGGGAGAAAATGGTTTATTTTTTCTTATGGTCCATAGTCCATCACGGAGGAAAGCCACTGTAAGAACCTAAGTCTGGAACCTGGAAGCATAACTGAAGCATAGACCAGGGAGGACTTCCATTTACTGGCTTGGTCTTCATGGCTTCTCAGTCCATATTCTTATACAACCCAAGACCAGTAGCATAGGGGTTGCACGGCCTCTGATGGGCCTGTTGCTTGTAAATCTATCATCGATCAAGAAAATGCTCCACAGACCTTCCTATAGGCCAGTCTTATGGAGGTGACTCCTCCACTGATGTCTCCCCTTCCCAGGTGACTGTAGTCAAATTGACAATAAAATAACGAGCTCATCCAGGAACATCGAGCACAAATGACCTGACTCACAGAAGCCAGAAGCTGTCCCAGAGCAGTTATTTGCATTTTGCTTTTCTAGCAAGAAAAAAAAAGTATCCTTTATTTTGTCCCAATTTTGAGGAATGAAGGCTGTAAAGAGCTTTACATGGGGATGGGCTGGGAGTATTGGGTTCTGGCTCTTCCTTCTCCATGGAGAACCAGCTTATGACGTCTGTAGTCGTTGTATACCTTGCATACCTCAGCTGGTCTAATGGAGGAAGGGAAGTGGGAAGAAATGGGTATCTCTGTGCTGAGAAGGAGGCTCGCCCGAGTCTGTTGCTGGGAACACTTGGCAGGGGAGAGTCAGGGTCAGTGGAGAGCTGACAGCATGGGCAGCCATCGCCTGCCTTTCCATGGCCTCCCTGGAGTTAACTGAGAGGTCAGTGTTGCATATAGTGATAGGAAATAGGCAGCCAGTGTGCCTGCTGGGGGGGAGGGGAAAAAGTGCACCCCAGCTGGGTTCATGCCGGGACATCACCTCCTGGTTTCTCTTCAGGTGCTCTTGGCTGTGCCAACTACAAGCTGGGCCTTTATCCTTGATCTAGCACAGAGTTACCAGCCTTCCCTGAAAGACAGATGGCTTCTCTTCCACACCAGAGCCTTATCTTTCCGTATCAAGAATATTCCCACAGAAAGCAGAAAAGCCACCTCAAATGCCATGCTACTTATGTGGGTGGTTTTGACCAGCCTGTCAGGGAGGCAGGCCTCTTCCCAAGGACATGCTGGAAACAAGGCTTGTTTAAGGGCCTTGCAACGCAGAGAGTTTCAGAAATAGATCGCCTATGTCCTAGACTCCTGAGCATGTGAATGGCGCCTTCTCCACCGTAAGACGGGGCTGAGATAAGGACCTAGACAAGGTAAGTACTACACCCGGGTGAAGAGTCTCCTCCAGGAGGCTCATCTCTGAAGAGTCAGCTGTCAACCTGTGGCACTGCTGGGAAAGAGGTTCCAGAGCTTTCTAAAGTTGGTTTCTTATGAGAAGAATTTTAAGTCATTGGGAGTGTGTTTCTGAAGGAGGAGGTATTGGGATTCTCTCCCCCCCCCATGCTCTCTCTTCCTCTCCCCCCTTCTTCTCAGCCACCATGAGCTTTACTTTACCTCCCTACCCACTCACAGCAGGGACTCTCTTCATCGCCATAGGTCCAATGCCTAACCGCACCATGGAACTCTGGACTCTGAAATCTTGAGCTGAAACAAAGTCTTTCTCATAAACTGATTTGCCTCCAGGATTTTTGTTGTAGCGATGTAAACACGAGGACCTAACCTTGGACTGTCTGAGTCACCCCCCAAATGCCACCAGATGCATCTTCAGAAGAATGGTGTCGTACTCGGGGGCGTTGGGACATGTATATGCAGAAGAGGTGAGAGGAGACAGCAGAGATGGCTGCAAGACTTGGGATTTGGATCTGTAAGTCAAGCAGAGGGGCAGTTAGAGAAACGGAGTGATGGATCGGGCAGGGGAGGGGAAGAAGGAATGATAACTGACTTGGTAGACTAGAGTCGGACACCCCGAGTTGTGAAAGGTAGCTCAGGACTGTAAAGAACACTGGGCCTCATTCCGATGGTAACTCTTGGCTTTCCAGTGGAGTCAAGAAAGGAGATGTGTATGTGAGATCAGAGTCCTAGAGTGGTGGGCACTGTGAGTCAGTAGTTCCTTGGGGCTGGAACAGTTGGAGAGAAAAGCCAGACCAGGTTGAAATAAAGGCTGGGACCACTCCACCCTCTGCAGGCTGGGACCACTCCACCCTCTGCAGGCTGGGACCACTCCACCCTCTGCAGGCTGGGACCACTCCACCCTCTGCAGACTGGGACCACTCCACCCTCTGCAGGCTGGGACCACTCCACCCTCTGCAGGCTGGGACCACTCCACCCTCTGCAGGCTGGGACCACTCCATTCTCTGCAGGCTGACTCCACCCTTTGCAGGCTGGGACAACTCCATTCTCTGCAGGCTGGGATCACTCCATTCTCTGCAGGCTGGGACCACTCCACCCTCTGCAGACTGGAATCACTCCATTCTCTACAGGCTGGGATCACTCCATTCTCTTCAGGCTGGGACTGTCCACCCTCTGCAGACTGGGACCACTCCATTCTCTTCAGGCTGGGACCACTCTACCCTCTGCAGGCTGGCCAAGGAGGAGTAGGAGGCAGCAGAGGGGCCAGAAAGCAATGGAAGAGGGGCAGGAAGAAGCTCAGAGGATGGTTGAGAGAGGGCAGAGTCTCAGGACTGTGGAGGAATCCCCTGAGATAAACATGCTGAAAGAATGAGGCGTGTGTCCCTCAGCACCTGCAGCACGGATGTCCTTAGCGACACGGAGAAGGTCAGCGCTCAGTGGCAGGGATGGACTTGACCACATGCCAGGCAGGTTGCAGCTGCTGAGAATCCAAAACAATTCCTGGAATCTACTTAACCCGGGGCTTGGCGTGGCATCATTCATCCCCGCCGCCTTCCTCGGAGTGAAGTATTATTAGGTCACGCTTGAGATTCTGCTAGCCTTGAGGTCTGCTCCAACCACCGGGGTGCACAATGTGCAAATGAACATTTTCATCCAAGAGTATCGGTGCCCGGGCCTCCTGGCTCAGTAAATTCTCAGAGTGACAAGGGAACTACGTAATTAGCTTCTTATTTCTTCCTTTCCAGTGGCCTGGGCAGCCTCTGGGCAGAGGCCGGTCATGGACTCACGGCCTGAGCAGGCCATTTTTACTCATCATGGAGGAGACTGGTTGTGTTGCGAAGGCCTCTGAATGAGTTAGGATGGCTGGGTTTGCACCCCCTCCCCCGTCCAGTTATCTGTGCTGCAGACTGAAGACCATGTCTGCAAGCTGCAGTCAGACAGTGTCCTTCCAGATGCTCATCAGATTAGGATTTGAAGGTAGACCAGTTGTCTCAAAACCTCCTCTATGGCCTGAATTGATTCAGTGATTTAATACCGTATATTCTAAGTCACTGCGACTGAACACTGCTAAATCTGAGACTCTAAATGACGTCCACATGTGGGAACTAACGTCAGACCCAAGCTGCCTCATGCTCTCCTCTCACCGTGTCTGAACTTGGAAACCTCTCACCAGCCACCCAAGGGAATTTCAATGTCAAATTGTATGACATTTTCCTATTCGTGGCAGAAGGCTAAGCTTCCAAAAGCAAGGAACCAGACACTCAGATGCCTCTTGGCTTAAGCCAGATTGTTCTGGAATCCTAGAAGGAAGAGTCACTGTGGCTGTACTGCAAAGGTGTTTCTGAGTGAATGACTTGGGCCTGGCCCCTGCCCTGGCATGGCTCTGTTTCATCCTTGATGTATCCACACCTGGTTCTAAGAGAGGGTTCTTTCCTAGTGTCTTAGATGAACTATGTGAACTCAGTATTGGGTCACGTCTGCCTAGGGGCAGGACTGAGAGACTCCCAGCTAGGTCTCTGATGGTGATGCCATTGCTGGGCAGCCTCAAGCCCTGTCAGTCACTCTGAAGCCTGCAAGGCTTAATCTGCTATCTCCCAGTGTCTTCTGCTCCAGGACCACAAATGGAGCCATCAGGCAGCCAGACAGCTATGGCTCACCTCAAGTCACCACAACTTGACCTGGTCACTATATTGCCCAGATCTACACTCACAGGAGAAGGAGACCTGGGTCTAAAACACTGTGGGTATGGCATATATTTTAATTTACTATACTGGTTTACATGAGGCCATTTTCACGCAAGTACATACTATCCCTTTAGCAAATCCTCCCATATTCCCTCCCCTCCCCCATTTCTTCTTTCCCATTAGTCTTTCTGTTCCTCTAGGAAGCTTTGCTTATACAGCCTTTTCTATTTAACAGATTTTATTTTTAATTATTCACATCTGTGGAGGTGTGTGCAAGTGAATGTAGCTGCCCTCAGAGGCCAGAAGAGGGTGTCAGATCTCCTGGAACAGGAGTTGCAATGTGGTTGTGAGCCCTCTGATTTGGGTTCTGGGAATTGAAACCCAGTCCTCTACAAAAGCAGCAAACACTCTTACCTGCTAGGCCGTCTCTCAAGCCCCTTGCTACTGTGTGCATGTCAGCTGTATGCACGATGTTGCATATTTCTGAGCTGGATCGCAGCCCACTTTCCGCTTTTTATTCTGACACAGGAGCTCATCAAGTTGCCCGGGCTTGCCTTGAACTCACTGTGTAGACAAGACAGACCTTAAACTTGGACGCCTCCTGCCTCAGCTTCTTGTAGCTCCGGTTACAGGCCTGTGCCACCAGCCTACTTCATGTCCACAATGCATCTTGACTTACTGTGTGTGAAGAGTTCCCAAGTAGTGCCACACACACACATCCTTGACAGTGACACTGATTGAAATGTTAACCTGAAAATTTGGGACATCCCTGAGCATTAAGTGTCATGGAGTTCATACAGTCTGTGTGTGACTGCTCTGTTGCCAAACTGAGTGGCTACAGGCCCCTTGGGCTGTTTCTCTGGACAGTCTCAACTTGACAAGATTGGGACACTGGCAGAAAAACTCCCAGTCTCTCTGGGGTTTGCATTGTACATCTGGGGAAACTGAGGCTCTGGAAGACTACAAATTGATAAAGCCTCAGAAGCACTGGCTGTTACTGCAGACTCCTGTCTGCCCAGCCTGTGTCTCCCCTTTGCCCCAGGCAGCCAGACATCAAGTCAAAGTTGGAAAGGGGCAACTCTTCCTTGGATCCTTGCAGAAGATCCCAGTGAAGGGCCCAGTGCTCCCCTGGTTCCCAAGGCATCCATGTAGCTTGAAGGTCCATCACCATCCCAATCCCCTCTCCCCTATAGCCAGACCACCCAGCCTCTCCATGTCCAGACAGTCTCTGTACTCTCTAAAACATTTGTCTGTCTGGAACCCAGCTCTCTTCAGTCAGAGAAATCTCTGACACCAGGAAGATCCACTGCATGCATCCTCATGCCCGACATACTAGATCATGGCAGACACATGGAAGGAAATCATACAGGCGACTGATAGCTTGCTGGGGTTTGCGTGTAAGTGGCAAGGAAAGAGAAAGGCATGGGGACAGCTGGGAAGGGGCTCAGGGGAAAAGCATGTAACTCTTACCTTTTCTTGGGATGCCGTGATGGCTTATTTTATGTCAACTTGGTGCAGGCTAGAGTCATGCGAAAGCAGGGAACCCCGATCGAGAAAACTCCTCCGTAAAGACTGGACTCTAGACAAGCCTGTAGAGCATTTTCCTAATTGGTTATTGATGCAGGAGGGTCTCATCCACTGTGGGTGGAGCCACCCCTGGCCAGATGGTCCTGGGTTCTATAAGAAAGCAGGCTGAGCAAGCCATGAAGTACAAGCCAGTAAGCAACACCGTTCCATGGCCTCTGCATCAGCTCCTGCCTCCAGGTTCCTGCCCTGTTTGAGTTTCTACCCCGATTCCCTTCAGTGATAGACTACAGATGGGGAACCATAAGCCAGATAAATCCTTTCCTCCACAAGTTACTTTTGGTCATGATGTCTCATGACAGCAATATAAACCCTAACTAAGACAGATGTAATCACCGGAGAGTGTGAAAACTACTAGGGAACAGGCAGACGCCGCTGACAGACGTGGTGGTGGTGGTGGGGAATCTAGATGTGGTACTTTATATTTAAGTAGTACTGCTCAGATTCTAATTTAAATCCATAAATTTAAATTAAATACCTTGTATGTAATGCACAAGTTTAAATTATCTCATAATTAATAAGTACATTTTAATTAAATACTTAGTAATTAATACACACCTTTAAGTGAAAGGCAGTATGTAAAACTTAAGTTATTTTGAGAGTTTAAATAATATGCACAGCCCACATCGGAGTTGTGGGTACAACACATCCAGTTCTTGATAAAAAGGAAAATGCCTAACAATTTACTAGGGGTCACCAGGGCAAGGAGCCATTGGGTCAAATGCCAGCTGCCGAGTTACACGGTAGAATGTATGAGTTGTGTGTCCTCTTCCTGTCGGAGTCTAAGAGCCTTGAGGTGGATCCCTGGTGGCCTGTGTCCTTGCGCTTGGCCCAGAGCTGGAACACACAAGGCCCTGGAACACTCCTGTAAACTTTCTTCCAGTCACCTCTGCTGCTTGGCCACACAGTCCATCCCCGTGGGCTTTGTTGTGTGTTTCTCTGGGTACAAGCTGGGCTGTGAGCTCCTTACATGGCAGTCAACACCTGCCTCAGCTTAGAAGAAAAAGATGGCTTGCCTGTCCTTGTCCATGCATTCAGAGTGTAGAAGATGCACCTACATATACGCACATGCACACACATACATGCACAAACACTTGGACATACTACCCTGCAACTGGGGTCTTCAGTGAGTAGCAGGTAAATGAATCTGCAGTTTACAGAAGAGCAAGCCTGACCTCTTATCTACCAGCCCTGATCCATCAGAGAGGAGGACCCTCGAACCCAGGGACCTCTGCACTGAGCCATAGCTGGCCAGGAACTGTTGTTGAGTAGTGTTCTTTTTTGTCAGTGGGCAAAAGGTGGTTTCTAAAGGCCCCCAAGCCTGGCAATGTAAAGGCTGTGTGACAGACTGATCTCGGAGAGGCCCTCAGAGACCCACGTTCATCGTGGGCTTCTTGACACTGTTAACTTTGCACCAAGTCCAGTCAGCTGAGTTGAGTATTTTCTTTGCCCCATCATCTTCGGATGCTTCAAGGTTTCCTCACTTGGAAGCTGGAATGCTGGTCTATGGCCTTGCACCGGCAAATGACTACAGCGCTGTCTTAGTTAAGGTTTCATTGCTGTGAAAACATTTAACTGGGGCTGGCTTACAGCTTCAGAGGTTTATTTCAGAGTCTATTATCATTATGGTGGGAAGCATGGTGGCACGCAAGCAGACACAATCCTGGAGTAGTAGCTGAGAGTTCTACATCTGGATCCACAGGCAGAAGAAAGAGATTGTGTGTTACACTGTATGTAGCTTAAGCCTAGGAGACTCAACAGCCGGCTTCCACCATGACACACCTTCGCCAACAAGGCTACAACCACTCCAAGAAGAACACACTCCAACAAGGCCACACCTACTCCAACAAAGCCACACCCACTCCAAGAAGGCCACACCTGCTTCAACAAGACCACACCTCCCCTAACAAAGCAACCCCTTCCCCAACAAGTCACACCCACTTCAAGAAGGCCACACCTCCCCTAACATGGCCACACTCACTCCAACAAGGCCACACCTCCTCCAACAAGGCCGCACCTCCTAACAGTGCCACTCCCTATGAACCAAGCATTCAGGCCCATGAGTCTATGTGGGCCAGTCTTAAGTCAAGACAAGACAAGCATCCATGACAAAGGGTGACACATTCACAACACTTATCAGATGTGTTGAGAGACCCCCAAGTGTAGCAATGGCAGCAGCTCTTCCTGTCTCCTGTCCAAAGTCACTGTTGCTAACAATCGGAGACTCTATCCAGTGGCCAGGATACAGTGCTGTACCCTACCTGGCCAATGCTACAAACCGGGGTTCTGGTTTGCAGGACCCTCAGGGAGCTCTATGCAAGAGAGAAGCCAGACCAGAAACAAGAAATTACATCCATGGCAACAACATACGTTAATGGGAATAAGAAGTGCTGGCTGGGATGGAAATCATGGCAGTAGAGAAAGGGGCGTGAGGGGCTGTGTGTGAGGAAGGACGATCGGGACCTGCTGAGACCTTACATCACGGGGTTCTCAAGTGAGAGAGTCCGGAGCATTTACCAGGCAATGCAAACATCCTGTGCAGACACCACGTGCTGGGCACCGAGGAAGCAAGGCAGCATGAGCCAAGGCAGATGCCCATGGCTGTGTAAGAATGAAAGGGTCAGTCCCTGCAGCCAAGGAGCCTGAGGTTGGGGTGGACAGCTTCCAGGGAGCAGGCTCTATGGTTGGTTCACACTCAGGACCCAACAGATCACCTAGGATCTAGAAGTGGCTCTGGGTCTTGGGTAGAGGCTAGGGAAAACTAAAGGAAGGGAGATCCATCTGCAGAGACCTGGGGAAGCCATCATCCCTGCTGACTGGAGACCTTCCAGTGTGGCTGCACTGGGCATCACCCACCATCCTAACCATGCCCTTTACCCAACTCACTGGTTCCCCAGGGTGAACTTTTATGTATTGAACTTTGGTTTCTCGTTGGGACTTCGTGGGCAGAGGTAGACTTACCTAGTCCCTCCCTGGATGTCTCATGACACCCTCCCAGAGTGGAGTCAGCACTCAGCCTCAGCCTGTGGAAGAGGCTCCTGGTCCAGATGATGATCTGTGTTCCCTGTGACACCCTCCAAAAACAGCTCAAATGAAGCAGCTTGGGAATAGGGTGCCTGGGCATTTATCTTTCCTAGACAAAATCTTGCAATTATTTGCTGAGTTGGTGTCAGTACAGCCGATGGAAATGTGTCTGCCCGGTCCCTAAAGCCTCTCATGTTTCCTTGACTCCATCCCTACACCCTGGGTCAGGTCCCTGGATCTCAAAGGAACTCTCTGGATTCAGCTGAGGTGCTGTGCTCAGCTGATGGAGGTGACCCAGCCTGACTGGTGTTTGCAAACTGGGTTTGAAGCCACAGGGTTTCTGTCAGTTTGCCTGGACACTGAAGGGGAGTCGTGGAGGAAGGAGGGGCCAGGCAGCAGCAGACTCACTACCTCCTTCCTTCTGCAGGATCAGTAGCTCCACCTGAGCTAGAACAGGGCCCTCAGGGCGGAGCTGGGGTCTGCCACGCACAGACTCATATCCCCACACCAGGGACAATTGTGGACCCTTCTGGCCTGGATGTGGGTGTTCCAAGCTGGCCTCAGAAAGGAAAGTAACTGGGCTTCAGGATGACATCAGACACACAAAGTCACACTGGCAGGTTGGCTGTCTATACCAAGAGGTCATCTGTCACTTAGAGTTCCAGAAGTAAGAACTGGAGGAACCTGAGAGCTCTGAACAGGACCTCTCCAAGGGGAAGCCAGGAAAACAGGCCGAGCATCACCTGGAGAGCAGGTCATTTATGTCACAGCACACACACACACGCACACATACATATACACACATACATATGCATACATATACTCACATACACACATATATATGCACACACATACACACACATGCACACATACGTACACACATATACATACATACACACATCGATATACATAGACACACATACACACACACATACATACACACGTACACACACATACATGCACATACACACACATACATACATACACACACATGCACACATATACATACACACA
>NW_021620991.1:2111954-2124815 GCF_004785775.1 Grammomys surdaster | reverse complement strand
ACACACATACATACATACACACACATGCACACATATACATACACACACATACACACACATACACATACACACATACATACATACACATACACACATATACACACACATATATACACACACATACACATCTACACATATACATACACATACATATATACACATACACACATACATACATACACACACATACATAAACACCCATACACACATATACACATACATATACATACATACATACATACATACACACACACACACACACACCCTGTCCAGCCACACTCTGACTCTGCTCACATTCCCCACCCTCAGCAGTGTGGTCCTTTTCGAAAGGTGTGTGCAGGCTGAAGGTTCTCAAGTCAACCTGACACAAGCTACAGTCATCAGAGAACAGGGAACCTCAATTGGAAACAAAAAAAACAAACAAACAAAGAAAAAAATCAACACAAAACAAAAACACTTTCGTAGATCAGGCTGCAGACAAGCCTATAGGACAGTTTTTAAATTAGAGGTTGATGACGGAGGACCCAGCCCATTGTGGGTGAGTCCACCCCGGGCGGCTGGTGGTCTTGGCTTCAATAGAAAGCAGTCTGAGCAAACCAGTCAGCAGCCCCTCCATGGCCTCCGCATCAGCTCCTGCCTCCAGGTTCCTGCCCCGTTTGCTTCTCTGCCCTGACTTCCCTTGATGATTAATAGTGATGTGGAAGTGAGAGCCAGGTCCTCCTCTACGTTGCTTTGGGTCACGGTGCTTCGTCATACACAGCAAGAGGAACCCTAACTAATACATCACCCTAGCAATGCTTGAGTGACTTCATGAAACAGTCTTGGGAGCTCCTCTGTGCACGGGGCTAATTGCTCTGCTGTCCTCCCTGGGCTCAAGGGCAGCCTGCCTTTTGCTCTGATGTTGAAATATCTCAGCGTGACATTCAATGGTCTCACCCTCTGCCTCTAAGTCATTTGTGTATCCAGCTCCAGCCCTTTTCTCCTCGGGCATCAGTCCAGGGAGAGGGAGCCCTCCAAGTCTACCCACTCCAAACTCCGTGTGCTCACCTCAACGTCACAGTTCCAGCAGTTTCCATCCACGTCTCTGAGTCTGAGAGCATGGAGAGAAAATATTGTTGAGCAACCCTGAAACAGACAGAAGGAGGGGAGGGGTCCAGGGCAGGGCAGGTCCCCAAAGCACACCCCTAGTGGTGTATATCCTCCAGGCGGGCTCCCTCTTCCTACCGTTCCCAAGAGCTCTCAGAAGAGGTCTGGGAACTAAGTGTTCACCACGGTAGCCTGTGAGGGACATTTCACCTCAACCCTTGATAGCCTTCTCCGGCACCATGCAGCCAGAAGACCCCCGACCGTGTCCCACAGAACACGGTTCATCTCCCTTCGACACTAACGAGCAAAGCACAGATTGATTTTGCTCATTTAAGACTTTTATTTATTATTTTAATTACGCATTTGCCTGTGTGTCTGTGTGGAGGGATGCAACGTGAACGCGGTTGCCCAAGGACGCCAGATAAACTGCAGCTACGATGGATGTGAGTTGTGGGTGCTGAGAACTAGACTCAGATCCTCTGCAAGAATTGCAAGCATTCTTAACTACAAAATAAGTTTCCGGTGCCCTACTCCCACTAGTATGAAAGGCACCCTCTTCATTGGTCGGTCCACTTGTCACTCACAGCAGGAAGCCCCACCTTTGCTGATTTCATTGACTAATTAGCCTTCCCCGACTGCACCCCTAAAGAGCCCCGCATTCAGTCTTTTATCAAAACAGCTATCACATTTGTTAACTGAATGAGTGTGTAGTGGGGAGAAGAGGAGACGATCTATGTGGCACTCACACCGCGGCTTGCCCCTGGAGGTCAGAGGTCAACTTGCAGCAATCGGTTCTTTTCTTCAATCACGTGGGTTCCTTCGACCTGTACCCACTCAAGCATCTCCCCAGTCCCCTTTCTGCCTTGAATGGGTCACCGGAGGGTAGGCCTGCAGGATTGTGGGTTGCCCGTGAAGTGTTGCTCAGAGCTGCCTCAGAAGACAACAGTGCAGAGACAATGTCTCCATTGCCCCAGTGACCAGATTCCAGAGCCTCTGCACTTCTCATCTCTGCTGGAAGACCCTGTCTCCTCCTCCACAGCCAGCCTCCTGTCTCCTTCCCTGCAGGCGGAACCCAGGCTGCTGTTAGAAGGAAAGCAATATCCTTTCCTCCAAGGGCTCTGTAAAGCTGAGCCTGGGTCAGCTGAGGTCGAAGCTTAGGTCGAAGTATCATGGGTCTGGCCCCAGAGAAGTTAGGGGTGCAGAGCCAGATCACCTCAAAAGAAGAGGAAGTGAAAACACAGAGGAGGGGAAGAGAGACTGGAGAAAAATCTGAGAGTGTGGCCTCTCCTCCCTAAATGAATAGCTGGGTCGCTAACTCTCATTTCCTCAAACAAAACTGGCAAGTGACATTGTAAACCCGTTCCCTCTCTCCGATCTTCCCCTCTCGGAAGATGCGTTGCGCAGGGGAGGGGGCGGGATCCAGCGGAGACATTTGTTTCAGCCCAGATTGAAGAATTGCCCAAAGTAAAATATTTATGTTCGCTGCACCCAGCTTGTTTTCTTCCGAAACCAGAGGTCAGAGCCCTGATGAGGGAACAGACTGTTGGCTTCCGTATCTGAAAACACCCAACACATCTCCCACGAAGGCCCCTGCCCCATCCCTTTGTTCTGCCTGTGCCAGTGAAGCTGTCTGTGTTCCAGACAGAATTCCAAATTAGATTATTTGAATGGCATTAGCAGCTGCTGGATGGGAAGAAATGAAGGGTGGAGTTTGTCAGATCCTTGAACAAGAAGAGAGACCTCTAGAGAACATCTGGCCCAGACTCCATGCAAGCTGGACAGTGCTGGGACAGGCACACCATGGCAGATGGCCGATTGCTAGCTCAAAGTCTCAGGTGATAAGGAGCCGTCTCTTCCTGGGGTGCCCATTGCCTGCTGGCCATGTGCAGTAGCATTCCTCTGAGACAGGCACCTGCTTTTCGGAACTGACGGTGCTAAGGGAATGTTGCTTGTAGCTGAAGAGAGAGAAGAAAAAGAGAGAAGATACAGAACGAGAGAAAGGGGGAAGAGAAGTCAGAGAGGGAGAGAAGAGAGGAGAGGAGCAAGGTGAGGGCAGGGTAGGAGAGAGAAGAGAGAGAGGACAGAGAGTGAGAGAGAAAAGACAGGGTGGATATAAAGAGAGAGGGAGAGGACAGAGAGAGAAGAGAGAGGACAGAGAAAGGACAAGGAGGGAGAGAGAGAAAGAGAGAGGACAGAGAGTGAGAGAGAGGACAGAGAGGATATAAAGAGAAAGGGAGAGGACAGAGAGTGAGAGAGAAAAGACAGGGAGGATATAAAGAGAGAGGGAGAGGACAGAGAGTGTGTGGGGGGGAATAAGAAGAGGGGGAGGGAAGGAAAAGGAGAGAGGACAGAGGGGGAAGAAGGAGAGAGAGGACAGAGAGGGGGGAGAGAAAGGGAGAAAAGGAGGAAAAGGAAGAGGGGAAGGGAGAGGGAGGGAGAGAGAGGGGACAGAGGTGGGGAAGATGGAGAGAGGACAAAGAGAGAGAGAGAGAGAGAGAGAGAGAGAGAGAGAGAGAGAGAGAGGTGAAGAGAGACGTAGGGATGGGTTCTTCCTTAGCATCTCAGCCACAGCCACAGTCCGCCAGAGCAGAGTACGGAGTCAGGGGTGCTGCAGTCCCTCATTGAGGTGTTTGGGCTGGGGCCTTCGATATAGTCTTGTATTAACAATACACGTGACTTCCCTAGCTAAGGTGCCCATGGACCATCCAGCATCCTTCAGCATGTTTTTGCAAGCGTGTCTTCTTACACCAACGTTTGAATACCCAGGTGTGGTGTCTCTCATGGAAACTTCAGCACTGAGGAGGCAGAGGTAGGAGAGTCCATTTAAGTTTCAGACTCTGCCTCAAAAACACCTCCACAAGCATTTAAATGGCTGGACTGTATACATTAGTGACCTTCCCTATTGGGCACCACAGGACAAAAACCGCATGACCTCCGAGAAACAGCAGATTGGCTTTGAACTAGATCCAGGAAGCAATGGCTCGTCCTGGCTCTCAGACACCCGAGTATTCAGGACACACTTCCTCCCTGTCTGTAGCCCGTAATCTCCTCAGGCCTCGCATCCTGGCTCTTTTGTCTCACAAACCAAGGTCTCCTGAATGCAGAGTCTGCTGGGCAGACTCAAGAGTAGACCCCAGATACAAAAGTCTGATGCACAGGAACAGCCTTTGACCTCCAGAATGACCTCTTCTGGGGTGTTGCAAACAAACTACTAAGCCCAGTCAGGGTTTCACCAACAGAAAAGAGAAACAAGAGACTGAAGTCCAGCTCAGGGAGCCAGCAAGTTTATGGGGTTCAAGTGAGGGGTTCTTCACAGGTGCATGGGTGACTCATGGCAGCCGTTCCTCAGAATGACAGCTCAGGGACTCTGCAGCTCCCTTCCTGGAGTCCCACCCCCAGCAGCTGTTAACCACACAAGGCACCTTGTGAGTCTTGTAAGGATCCCAGAAACTTCTAAGCCTGGTTTCCTGCCTACATCCAAGCCTTGTAAGTTAGTTGATTTGAGGGTCATTGGGGAGTCTCTAAGAGGAAATGTTTTGGTTATGAGGTAGTAGCTACAGGACTTTCATTCTCAGAGGATACCAGCTGCCTTCTGTAAGTCTTCTGGGCATTCAGGAACGAGGAACATTTGAAGCTTCAGGAACTGTGGAAGATGGACCAAGCTCAGAGAGGTTCTGGATTATCTAGAGGAAGACCAAGGGGGATTTGGCAACCGCCGGGTTTTAAACTTACTCCCATCCTCCCGTGCCTAGAGGAACCTGCAGTCCAGTTCCCGAGTTCCACTTTAATGGGTAGAACATCAGCTGGAGATTCCCAAGTCATCATGCCACCCGACATGTGACAACTGCCTTTACCGGAAGGACCACAGCATGATGGGAAGGGTTCGACGACAGCTGCCTACTCTCAAAGGAAAAGGCCACAAGAGCTAAAGTGTGGACGGTGTGCTCCAGGATTCCCTGGGATACCCGTAGCACTGACAAGCTTGATGCCGGGAGCTAAAGAAGTGAGGTTCCAAGGAAGGAGATGGACGCTCTGAAGGGCAGGAGCCACCTTCCCCACCACCTCCAGAGCCTGCCCTTCTTAAAGGCTCCCATGAACTCCGTTGCTAAGGGCAAGGCTGGGCCTGGGGTCTGACCTCATTTGAACTTTGCAGATGTTGACTTATTTGACACCTGCTTGAAAGATGTCCACATCCATGTTGTCACTTGTCGCACGGAAAACCCGAAGGGGTCTCCTCCACCCAGGGCCCAGCCTCATGTTGAGCTATAACATCCAAGAGTCTCAGAAGAGAGCATCGGACGCCTCTATGTGGGCGGTGCCTTTAGACAGAGCATCTCCTCTTGTGCTGGGTTTCTTCTCAAGGCTTCCACGTGGCACACATTCGTGGCTTTTATCCTGCATCAGGACACGTTCTTCCTCATCTTCTTCAGGGCTCTCTTCATCTCCCATGCTCTCAAATGGGAGAGCCAGAAGCCAGGCACTGAGGTACTCCTCTCACACACATCCACTCTCTGGACACTCGGACATGGCTTTAGAGAATGCTAGCACAGCCATGACTCCAGATTCAGGTGCACAGACGGGACCTTTTCAGAGAGCCAGAGTTTCTGTGTCCAGTTGCTTGCTGTCTTAGTTAGGGTTTTACTGCTGTGAACAGACACCATGACCAAGACAACTCTTATAAGGACAACATTTAATTGGGGCTGGCTTACAGGTTCAGAGGTTCAGTCCATTATGATCAAGGCAGGAGCATGGCATCGTCCAGGCAGGCATGGTGCAGGAGGAGCTGAGAATTCTACATCTCCATCTGAAGGCTGCTAGCAGAATACTGACTTCCAGGCAGCTAGGAGGAGGGTCTTAAAGCCCATACCCACAGTGACACACCTACTCCAACAAGATCACACCCACTCCAACAAGGCCACACCACCCACTACAACAAGACCACACCCACTCCAACAAGACCACACCCACTCCAACAAGGCCACACCCACTCCAACAAGGCCATACCCACTCCAACAAGGCCGCACCTCCTAATAGTGCTACTCCCTGGGCTAAACATATCAAAAGTACCACACCTGCTTAGCTCCACTCACCTTCTCCTTCAGTCAAACTCCAAATTCACATATTTACTCAATCTCTGTGAAGCCCTAACCACCCCAACTCACTGTGTTTCAAACTTCCCTCCTCAATTCTGTCCCACTTCCTCAAAGGATGAAACCCCCAGGTCCCACTGTTCTAGGAATCACCCTGGCCTCCCATCTGTCTTGTGTCCTTGAAAAGTCTTGGGCCATCTGGTAGGTGCTCTTCCTGCAAAGGACCGTCTTTCTGCATCCAGTTGTAATTAGATGACCTTGACACAGAAAAACATTCTTGTCTACAGGACGACTTGTTGATAGAATGTTCTATAGAAAATGTTATTTGTCTAGAAAATTCAGAAAGGTTCTTTAAGCCAAATCTACTTGAGGATATCTGAGGGCAGCGAAGCTAGTCGGGGCACGAGGAGCCAAGGCCCAAGATTAAGAGGCCAGCTCAGGAAGGAGAGTCAAAAGCTTGCCATGACTTTTTTTTTTAATTGAAAGAAGTTGCTGATTTGCAAAATAGGCAGCAGAGTTTAAGCTGGGCAGAGTGCTGTGCAGCCCTGCGTGGGGTGAAGGGGGTGATCTCAAGCTGCCAAGGAGCATGTGTTACCACCTGCATGCTGGATACCACACAGCATCCAGGAAGGGCTGTGACCCAATGCTGTGTGGCTTCCTGGGGAGATTCGAGCAATATCTACTCACCCCAATAAGTCACTGATGACAGATCAATGACAATACCACCGAAATACATTTTGGAAACCCAATGTATCTTATTGGAGTTGCTAATATGAGTATGGGTGAGGGGTTACTTCCAGGAGCATGGCTATCTTGAAGGCAGAACGTCCACCCTAGCATGGTTGCTGACTCATGAAAGCTGTAAGGCTGGGGCTCTCTGCATGACTTGCAGGAAGTCCCACACCTCAGAGGGTGTCCTCCTTCTTCATCTAGTCTTACCGATTCTATAACCTTAGGGAAGAATGATCCTATGAATCTAGTGAGTTTCAGAGACTTCCTGAGACTTGTGAGTTGGTTTACTTTCTAAGTCTTAATAGTTTCCCTCCAGAATGGAAATATTTTAATTTGGAGGATGTTGCTATATAGGATTCAAGAAGAGCGCATCCCAGAAATGGGCTAGCACCAGACACACCTCCACCTAGAGAGAAAAAGAATAGAAAGGAAACACACAAACAAATATGATAGTCAAGGAGTAACTTCAAGCAGTCCAAGTCCAGGCTGGCCCAAGTCACTTCCCTCCCCTTCTGGGAGAGCAACACCGGGAAGGCACCAATTTAGAGCTGTGTGTTCTGGGACTGATTCATGAGCATAAGCCCAGATGCTTCAAACCCAAGAACAAAGGGTAGAAATTGAACGAGGTCAACCTCAGGCCTTTCCCAACATGGGTTAACATCCTGGGCTTTCCACGTTCCTTGAGTCGCTCCAAATTGAAGGTCAGAGGTAGAAATCTAGAGGAAGATAGACAGCACCAATAAGTCCACGATGACTCAGAGATGGCCAATGTTCAGGCTTGAAAGTAGCTATGACAAATACGTTCAGTAAATTTAAGAACGAGTTATGGATTTTTGGCCCAGAACTGGAAACTATAAACGTAAATCAAAAAAGAAATTCTCAGACATAAAAATAAACACCACAAATTAAGCACTTAAACAGACATACCAGCCCAGTAAAAGACGTGCAAAAGGTGTCTGCAGCCACTTCACAGACGAGGAATCCATACCAGCAGTTAAATATGAAAAGTACTCAACCTCGTTAATCATCAAGGGAATAAAATTAAAGCTAAGAGAACACCACTCCAGACTGACTGGGAGAGGTTAAACTCAAACACCTACATATCAAGTGAGAGATGCTTAATCATCTCAATGTAGGTGGGCGTCTATGTATATATCTATATATCTATATACCTATAGATCTGATTTATAGATCTATAATCTATATATTTATAATCTATACATCCATCTATCTATACATCTATACATCTATACAGCTATAGATACCTATATACTTATATCTATATATACCTATATATCTATATTTCTATATATCTAATCTATACATCTATATCTAAGTGGGCTTATATATATAACTATATGGCTATATAGATTTAGAAATCTATATCTATTTACACACATATACGTATACGTATACATATATATATATATATATATATATATATATATATATCACTTTGGAAAAGAACTAGTTGTACCACAAACAGCAGAAATGTGCACACACAGGGACCCTGATGGACCTGACACCTGACATTCCCCATCCCAGGGGCAATTTGAAGGGATTGTCATCTGTAATAGAGAACAGGACCATTCTGTTCATTTTGTGTAGCTGTGGCAAAGTACCTAAGATCAACAGCTTCAGGGAGAACTTGTTTATTTTAGCCACTTGTCTCCATGTTTCTGGCCTCAGTCTGAGGCAGAATAATGTGACCGTGGGAGTAGGAAGAAGAGTTTCTCTGTGAAGGACACTGAGCAAAGAAAATAGCTGACAGGAAGATCCAGCCCCAGGAGCAACTTCCTCCACTGGCCCCGGCTCTCCACTCTACCCTCTTCTGAGAACGCCATCGTATCACAAATATATCAGTTATGTCAGATCCGATCGTCTATGAACATTCCCCCAGAGACACACCCAGGGGAATCTCAGTCTAAGCAAGCTGATGCCCCAGAGTAGCTGTTCCAGATTGCTTCTCAATGCTGTGAGAAAAATGAATTTGAGGAGTGTCTTGGTCACTGTTCTATTGCTGTGAAGAGACACCATGACCGTGGCAACTCTTGTAGAGAAAAGCATTTGACTGGGGCTGGCTTACAGTTTCCGAGGCTTAGTTCAGTATCATCCATGGGGGTAGAGAGCGTGGCAGGCATGGCAGGCATAGTACACAGGGCAGACATGGCAGGGAGGGCAGGCATGAGACTGGAGAAGTAATTGGAAGCTACATCTTGATCCACAGGCATAGAAAGAGGTAGAGGGAGAGCGAGATGGGGAGAGAGAGAGAGAGAGAGAGAGAGAGAGAGAGAGAGAGAGAGAGAGAGACTGGGCTTGGCATAGGCTTTTGAAACCTCAAAGCCCACCCTCAGTGACACATCTCTTCCAACAAGGCCACACCTCCTCCAACAAGGCCACACCCACTTCAAGAAAGCCACACCCACTCCAACAAAGCCACACCTACTCCAACAAGGCCACACCCATTCCAACAAAGCCACACCTACTCCAACAAGACCACACCTACTAATCCTTCTAATCCTAAAAGAGTTCTACTCCCTGGTGACTCAGCATTCAACAGTAGGAGTCTATGGGGCCGTTCTTATTCAAACCACTACAGGGAGGAAAGGGTTTATTTAATCTTACAGCTTTATAGTCCATAACTGAGAGACTTCAAGGCTGGAGTCCAAGGTGGAGACCTGGAGTCAGGAACTGAAGCAGAGGCCATGGAGGAACACGGCTTACTGGCTTGCCTTCTGTCTTCCCTGCTTTTTTACACAGCTCAGGAATACAACACCACCCACATCAGGAAGAAAATGCATCACAGACATGGCCACAGGTGAATTAAATAGAGACAGTGCCTCAGCTGAGATTTCCTTTTTCCGGGTGACTGCGGTTTGTGTAAAGTTGACAAAGTCGAACCAGGACAGTATCCATGACAGCCATTGAGCCACACATCTGCTAGCTTAGAACAAGTGAATGTGTCATGTCATGTTTGAGCATGTGAGTCCACAGAGCTGCAGAAATGAGTGAATCCCTGCCACAGTCAACAACTGAAGGAGCCCGTGGGGAGAAACACTGAAAGCTTCCATTGCACAAATTCTAAATCCAAAAGCACATAGCATGGCTTTAGGACTCAAAGTCGTGTTTGCCCTAGTCACGGGAGCAAGGATTGGGGTGGCAGTACCAGGGTAGAATAGGCATGCTTCGTTTGCGATAACTCGCCAACCTGTGACCTTGTGAGTTGGGTTGTGTCCTATGCAAACATCATTTAAGCAGAAAATACTCATGCAAAACATCAACCTCGGCTGGGAAGATGGCTTAGGCTGTGAAGTGCACGAAGCTTGAGCAGAGAACCCAAAGGTCCCTAGCACCTACCTACGAGCCTGAGGTTGCAACATGCATGCCTGCAATCCTAGTACTCGGGAGCTGGAGACAGGAGGATTCCTGCGGCTTGCTGGCTATCCCGTCTAGAAATCTATTAGATCCAGACTGGGTGAGAAACACTGTATCAAAAAATAAGGTAGATTGTAATTGAGGAAGACACCCAACACAACATCTTCCTCTGGCCCTTACAAACATAGGCAAGCTTGCGTGCCTGTGTGCGTGCACGCGTGCGCACACACACACACATGCCAGCTCCGTATAAATATACACACAGTCCTTTGAGACTTTCCCTGGGGAGACAGAACACACCTACTCTCCCCATATAGGGAACCCACGACAGACAAAAGTGGCATCTGTACTAAAGCCCAACCTGGTGGACCAGTGAGTTCATGGTTAGTAACAGAAGCATGAATGTGCTCACTGGTCTGTGCCAACCTGATACAAATTAGTTATATCTGGGGAGAGAGAATCTTAATTGAAAAAAATTTAAAGACTCTCTAAAATTGCCCTACAGACAAGTCTATAATGTATTTCTTGATTAATGATTGATAGAGGAGGACCCAGTTCACATCAGGTAGTGCCACCCCTGGACATGGCCCCGGACAGTATGAGAACACAGGCTGAGCAAGCCATGAACAAGGTTTATTTGTGGCTGTTGTCTCAGTTCCTTCTTCCATGTTCCTGACCTGAGCTCCTGTCCTGACTTCCCTTCATGGTGGAGTTCAAACTGAAATAAACCCTTTCTCCACCTAGTTTCGTTTGTGTTTTACCACAGCAATAGAAACCCTAACTAGGTCAATGGGTGAAGGGTCACAGGATCAAAGTGACTCAAGGGTACAGGCACCACAAAAAAGCCCATCCCATCATGGGTGATGGCTCATGAAAGATGCACCCCTGGGGCTCTCTGTGTGACTTGCTGGCACTTCAACTGGCCCAGGAGACTCCAGGCAGCTCTGATGTCACTGTCTCCTCTCCCTGTTGTCTTTTGCCTCTTTTATCACCTGGGGAATGGACCGAAGTGAATCCTCTCAGCTTTCCCAGAACTGTGAAGTTTGTTCACTTTCTGAATCTCATGAATCCCCATTCCTTTCTAGAATGTTTTAAGTAACAACAACAAGAAAGAATGTTGTAAAACACACACATACACATGAGCATGTGTACATACACATGGGCACACATGCATGTGAGCACGCACACATGTACACACACTCATGTACATACACATGCATGTGAGCATGTGTAAACACACATGCACCCACACATGAGCATGTGCATACACACAATTCACATGTAATTCACATGTCCACACATGCATACACACTCATGTACACATGAGCACATGTGAGCATGTACACATGTGCACACATGTGCATACAGATGCATATGAGTATGTGCACACACACATTCATGTGCGCATGCGAGCGCACAAACACACACACACACACACACACAGCAGCAGTGGAAGGCACCCAGCATGCACTCATTTCTTGTCTCCTCAGCTTCTGACACTGTTTCTCAGCTTCCTGTCCTTCCCAGCTGTACCTCTACCATAACCACCAGGTTATCACAACCTCCAGGTTTTACTTGCATCCTATAACCCAAAACAGCAGCTGGATGAGTGTGGTCTGATCTGGCAGGACTGAGTCCTCAGGCCTCTTGGGCCCCATTCCATACCAAGCACTAATCTATACTCCTGGTGTTAAACTCTCTGTCCTGTTAAGACATCAATCTGAACACAGAGAGTCTGTACCGTGCCCACTGCCTGGTGGACTCCCGTCTTGGCTGTGGCTTGTCATTGTTGCTCTGAGAACTCCTTGGAGCCTTGACTTGATGTCTCAGTTGAAGAAGCCAGCTCCTTCTGCTCCAGAGTTTCATTCTCTGCAGGCTGGCTCTCCCTCGCTGGTGTCTCCCCCCCCTCGCTTCCCACCCTCCTTCCCTGCTCAGTAGAGAGGAACCTGCAGAAGAGAGACCCTGTATGCACTTCCAAAACACATCAGACAGTGTTTTGCATATATATGAACATAATAATTACATGTGAAATGAATAAAACAAGTTTGGAAGATGCCCACCCCTTATCTCTCCTAGAAAGTCTAATTTACATTAGCATTTTAATGATTCTAAGGCGTCTTACAGTACAAAAGAAAGCTGCTTAGCCACCACCAGGCATCTCCCTGCTAAACACAACACAGAATCTTCAGCCCCATCTGCCAACTCCCCCTGCCGGAGGATGTCCAGCCCTGAGATCCTTGGGTGTGCTCAGCTTCCCTGTGACTGTCACCACACTGAGAGCCTTACCTCAGTCATTCATCTCTGCCACAACTGCAGAGGCTGAGGTGTTGGCAGAGACAGGCACTAGGCCAGCGAAGGGGGTTCCCGGTTCTTGATCTCCTCAGCAAAACCTGAAATAAAGTTTCACACTGATTTGCAAAAGTAGAGATGAAACTTTATTCAAAGTAAATTTAAAAAAAGAGGAGGAAGAAGAAAAAGAAAGAGAGAGAAATAAAGAGAGACACACAGAGAGACAGAGAAAGACAGAGAGGGAGAGAGAGAGAGAGAGAGAGAGAGAGAGAGAGAGAGAGAGAGAGAG
>NW_021620991.1:2099852-2111944 GCF_004785775.1 Grammomys surdaster | reverse complement strand
AGAGAGAGAGAGAGAGAGAGAGAGAGAGAGAGAGAGAGAGAGAGAGAAACAGAAAAAAACACACAGAGAAGGAGACAGAGAGAAACAGAGAGGGAGACCTAGACAGAGAGAGACAGAGAGAGAGACAGAGAGACACAGAGAAACACCACAAGGGGGGTGAGGGCAGATCGAGCTGCTTTTCCTGACAGCAGTGAGCCAGAGTAAAGACATTTCCAGTCTCCATTGACTGTAGTCTGGGCCCCTCTTTATAGGGTTCAAGAGCTGAAGGAGTTTGGTTGCTAAGGGTTGTGACTTGGGTGGTTTTGACTGACAGATTACATCATTTTATCAGTGTTCTACTGCACAAATCCTTCCCACAATGCATTTGGCCTTACCCATAATCAAAGCACTTAATGCAGAGCAATAAAGAAGGAAACAGGAGGTTCTCACTCAGCTCTCCCTTGGCCAGAACTGACCAAGCCAAGCACCCAAGCCAGCTCCATCTAGATTAGCCTGAACTCTCTGACTAGCACACCCTGGGCATGCATTTGAAGAAAAACTGTCTGAGTCTGGCAGTAAGTGGAGAAGAAAGTATTCTTTCGTAAGTAGGGTGTGCATGCAGCTGGATGCAGCTGCGGGTCTTGGGTTGCCCACAGGCAATAGGTATTAGGCGTATTGTTCAGAGTTGAGTATATGTGCTTGCGGGTAAGTGCCTCCAGCTGCTAAATACATTTCTCTAAGAGGGTTACATGCACACCAAATTCAGGGTAGCCCCAGGTTACTAAACGATTCCCCATCCCTGTCTGCCTCTTACCCGTCCATCTCACTGACAACCTCGGGCATCTTCCTTTTCTTTTGGGGCATAAGGAAACTGAGTCATGTCACTCTGATAGAGGCAGCGGCACCTGCTGTAGCTGGTGGGTGTTGGCTTCCACCTCCCTTCAAAACAATGTTCTCACCTTCTCAATTAAGACGGGCCACAGCCTAGTGGCCTGACATGGTATGTATGAGTCTTGACTCATCCCAGAGCGCACCCCTGGCCAGCACAGGCTGTGGAGATGACGCTGCCGGGGGATGCCCTCCACTTCACAGCCATGAGACGTTCTCAGGCACAGGTCCTTAGCCACATAACATTCTTCCTCAGGCAGACAGATTTCTGTGGCTTCCACACCGGTCTGAGCTATACAGCGAGTTACAAGCCAGCCACAGCTGTATAGTGAGACCCTATCAAAACTGCAGTATCTCGGAAAACTTTCACCCAAGCTGACAGGGAAAGACGGCAAGCTGTAACTAGTTCCAGTCTACACGCTTTACGCTACTCGATGACCGCAGGCTTCTCCTTCTTGTCACTCGTCAGGAGCCATTCTAGAAGCTTCTCTGTCATGGGGGCTATAATTAGCATTGCGCTGGCTCTTCCTGACTGGTGCTCTGCTCAGTGTGTGTCTTCACTTTCAGGTCCTGTTCCCCAAAGAAATCTATCTGGAGGCACAAACAGAACTTCTCACCTGTCCGGGCAGCTCTACCCAAGGCCCTGTGCAGGAGCCCTGAGAGGAGTCCTCTCCCGGGTCAGGTGCTCTTCTGCAAGCCAGGATTTCCTGACCTCAGCATTTGTGTTCTGCTGGGGGGTGGGGTGTCTGTCCAGCCTAGGGTGAAATGCTGAGCAATATAGAACATTTCACACTGCTACACCCCCTCACACATACCACTTAGATCTTTCTCCATGAGAGCCCAGTATCTATGTCAAGTTAGAAGGAAACAAAAACACCCCTTGTCTCCATGGAGCTTGGATACTCATAACCCTGCCAGAGCAAGGGACCACTGCTCCAGAGCAGAGCCCTCTGACACAGTGCACTTAGAGACTCAGTGATGGTTGGTCAACAGTGTGCAGAGTCACCAGCATCAACCGTCTCCCTTGGCTGTTTATTTCGGTAGAAACATTCATTTCTACAACCAACAAACAGCTTTAAGCAGTATACACTCCGGGAGTCCCAGCCTAAGAGAGCCCTGTCGTAAGGTCTACTGGGAAGCAGACTAGCTGGGTTAGTAATTGGTAAATGAATTATGGATAACATAAAGAATGGTGCCAGTAGTCCCTTGAAGCAGGCTGCTACTCAGAAGAGGTCCCCCCACCATGCTGTGTACAGCGTGAGCCATGAGGGATCCTCTTCACAAGCCTCCTGTCTCTGAGTTAGCGTGACTTCCAGAGTCCTGTGAACATAGGAATGAGTCTCTGCCAGCTTCCCAGATGCCTCAGAGCCCCAAGGGCTCATCTCTCACACATCCACTCTGCCCTCTTAAACCTGGTGGGTCCACGGGGACTTGCAGTCACATCAGTGTTGTAGAGTTAAGGGTCTGAAGGGGCCAGGGCCATGACATTTCTAGTAGGCACTGAGGGCTCTTCATTGTTCCCTGTGGTTTACTGAAAAGGCGGATGTTCTGCTTAAAAACAATTCCAAGGAGAAAGGCATGAGAAGAGCATCTTCACAAGGAAGTTTGTTCCAGAGAAGAGAAATTCAGCTCAGTCCTGTTGAAAACTAGAGGAGGGGGCGGGCAGGGGAACAAAAGGGGGAGGGAGAGGGAGAAAAACAGAAAGAGAAGGAGGGAGGGGGTCAGTAGAGGAAGAGGGGGAGTAGGGGAAGAGGAGGGGAGAAGGGAGAAGGAGGGAGAAAGAGAGGGGAGGAAGAGGGCAAGGGAAGATACAGAGAGGCACTTCAAGTCTCTGAACTTCGTCCTTCAGGCCACACAGCACTTGAGCAATGAGGTCCAGGAGTCTCCTATCTCCGTTCCAGTGTGGACGACACAGGCGTGGGCCACTGTGTCTGGCTTTTTACACAGGTTCTCAGGACTCAAACTACCACTGAGAGGTGTCCCCACTTCCCACTGTGTCTTCTGTTCATGCCTTAACCTTTCTCGTGGATGTCCTTGAGATGTCCTCCAAGGGCAGAATTGGCATCCACATGGGAAAAATAGCAAAACTGGGCAAAGAGAAAACTCAGGAATTCTTGCACACCTGCCTTTCCGAGCAGGCTCCTGCTGTGGCTTCAGGCCTTGCTAGCAGGAAGTCCTGACTCCAGGGTGCAAGTTCCTATCAAGATACTGCAGGAATCAGAATGGAGATGAAATACAGCTCTTCCTGCGGATTTTTCAGGGTCCAAGTCCGCAGGCCTGGTGAGCGGCAAGGAGACATTTGTTGCAAAGTCCTCTTCCATCCCCACCCATGACACAGTGTAAGGAGGCCTTCTCTCTGTTCCCAGTGATGTGTGCAGGCCACTGGCAAGGCCAGGGTGAGGCTAGTACCTCCTACCAAGCTCCTGATCTCTCAGATCGCCTTTCAGGTGCTCTAGGCATCTTTCTGTAGCTCCAAAAGTGCTTGCTTTCATTTATTATTGCTGTGCATGTGTGTGTTTGTGTGTGTGTGCTTGTGTGTCTCTGTGTGTGACTATGTGTGTCTGTGTGTGTCTGTGTGTATTTGTGTGTGTCTGTGTGTGTTTGTGTGTCTCTGTGTGTGTTTATGTGTGTGTCTCTGTGTGTCTATATGTGTCTGTATGTGTTTGTGTGTCTCTGTGTGTGTCTATGTGTGTGTCTGTGTGTGTCTGTGTGTGTTTATGTGTGTGTTTGTGTGTGTGTTGTTTATGTGTGTGTCTCTGTGTGTGTTTGTGTGTGTATGTGTTTGTATGCATGTCTATGTTTTTTGTGTTTGTGTGTGTGTTTGTGTGTATGTCTGTGTGTGTTTGTATTTGTGTATATTTCTGTCTGTATTCGTGTGTGTTTTTGTATGTGTCTGTGCATGTGTGTTTGTGTGTATGTACATATATGTGTATTTGTGAGTTTGTGTATGTGTCTGTGTTATTTGTGTGTGTGTGTATCTGTGCGTGTGTATGTGTCTGTGTGTGTATGTCTGTGTGTGCATGCTCAAGCACTTGCTGTGTGGTATGGGGGAGCACATGAAGGCCAGAAGACAACTTTTTGGAGTTGCTTTTCTTTTTCCTCCTCAAGTGGGTTCCAGGAATTGAACTCAGGTTTGCACAAGAAGTGCCTTTATTTCTGAGCCGTCTTGCCAGTCCCTCAGGGGAGGAGAGGTGTTTTTATTCTCTCTCTCACTGGTGTGACTTCTCTCTCTCTCCCACTTGTTCATTGAGCACTCTTTCTCCACACTGGTAGGATGCAAAGGCCATAGAGTGCATGAGCTCCTTTCTGTACACATGGCTCCATCTGTGCAGTGAAGTACGGAGTCACCAGTGCCTGTCGTCTGTGAACACAGAGCACCCTGTAAGCACTGCAGAGGGTCTAAAGGATGCGACCTCACCTTTGTTCCCCAGACCACTGTGAAGTAACCCACGGACGAAGCAAACCTGAGGTCCTTACTTGACACAGTGGAGAGAGTCCCACCTTCACAGATCTCCAGATGGGAGGCACAGGTCCTCCTGAGATGTGGGTCTGGGTTTGAGTGGCTTCTCCACTCATAGATCCAACTAAACTACTCATGTTCTGCTTAGGTGGCCACAGCTTGGCAAGAGAATTGAACCAAATTACGATGCATTAAGAGTTACTGGATAAACATGGCTTTGCTCTGCAGAGCCAGTGGATATCCTGGAAGATAGCTACTGCTCCTCCAGGTCAACACGGAGGGGGGATGCTTCCGATGTTGGCAACTGTGGTGTCTACCAGCGTGCAGCCTGTCTTCCTGGGAAAGAATCTCTGGGGAGAGTGAGTGCTTCCATTTTAACTCGATGATGAAGTCAGAGGTTAACCTTGCATCCGTGTGATGCTTCAGCCCTGACCCTACAGAAACCAGGCAGGAACTGGCACCAGCAGGCTAGAGTCACTGAGTGGGACAGACACTGTGTCTCAGGACAGGGAATTGCTTCAGGGCTGACGCTTGATGAGGGTTTTCACCAGGCTAAGCAAGGTACAGGCTTAGAAAGGAGGGGCCCTGAGACACTGTCAGGCTGGAGAGTGCTGGTTACGTTGACATTCTGAGGAGAGAGAGGCATGCAGCTGGCATTAAATTCCATTGTAAGGAGAGGACAATACCATAGAGAGCTTGGCTTGTGAACTTGATCTAAGAGGCAATGGGGGATCCACTAAAGATTCTACAGGGGAGAAGGCTTGTTGGAGAGGAGACCGCCGACATCCGAAGAGCCGTGAAGAAGATAAGTTAGGGAACTGCTGATGTGTCTGATTTATATGGCGTCCAGAAGTTTCCCCCAAGAGCCAGCACATCCTTCATAATTGATTAGGCAAATAAAATTTTACCTCTGACTGGCTGGGATAATAGCATAGCTTTATGCCCACTCTGCGCTCCTCACTGCACGGTACAGGTTCATGTCTGACCACCCTGAGAGGAGGAATCCGCTGAGCGAAGAGCTTGGTCATCAAGCTCACACTGGTGTGGCCCGGGGGCGTGGGGGTGTGGGGGGAGTGGGGGTGGGCTGCTGCCTTCCCATATATAAATCGATTCTCTCCATATTCCGGGGCCTTTAAACGTGAGAGGAGCGATCTGTCTTCATTTACGGCTGTGGGAGGTGGAGTAGGGGGAGAGCTGACACCCGGAATAACCTGACGGTGAGATGGTGAAGGTCATTATCACAGGGCACGTGGCGGCCCTCCTGCTCTGTCTGCAGCTGCGGCCAGGTGAACTGAAGAGCTGGGAGCCACCCATCTAGCTCTGTGGTGCCTCCCCACCCCCAGACTTCCTAGGTTGTGGTTCTAACCCCTCAGGACCTCAGGATGCAACTGTATTTATTGAGAGGGAAGGCTGTCCTATAAGTAATTAAGTTAAAATGAGGTCAGTGGGATTGGCTTGCTTGAGTATGAGTACTGACCTTATGGGGAGATTAGGATACAGAGGGGTGACCCCCGAGGGCACAGGCAAAAGATAGTATCTATCCAGCAAAGCAGGAGACCTCGGGAAACATCAAATTGTGAACCCTTCATTTCTAAGGTCCTGTCTCGGGAATGAGAACAGATACACATCTATTGCTCAGGTCACTCAGCTGTCACAATCTATGCAGGAGACATGGATGACACCCAACTCGGTACTGTTTACCCAGTCGCTATAAGGCCACACAGTGTGTTACAAGTTAGCCATTCACTGCAGGGAAGCTCAGGTTAACAGAAGCGTTGTTTTCAAACTAACTGAATAACAGAAAGATACTTGACCAGATCTCCAGCTAGCCAGATCCTTCCTGAAGACCTCCACTGGCTTTGAGAATGCATTAGAGCCCACAGGTTCACACCAGCATGTGACACCAGTGGACTGACTCTCCTCAGTCCTGAGACCCTGAGAAGAGAGTCTGGAGGAACAGCCTGCAGCCCAGTGTCAGCTCTTCCAGCCAGTCAGTCACAAGAGAGCTTGTGGGCCAGGCCTAGTGGAAAACTGATTAAGTTTAACAAGGAATGGTCTTCCTGAGACTCTTTTCTCCCCCTGACCTCCAAAGACTGGGTGCTGGGTGGCCAAAATGTCTTCCCTAAAACATGGGTGATACTTGGTCAGACTCCTAGACTGGATCAGAATCCAATCAGAAATGAACCCGGCCTCCTCCTCTGCTCACCGGTACGTGTTCCTAGGATAACCTTGTTTCCTATGACTCGATCCAGCCATCTTTACCTGTGTCCTGTTCTCAAGTCCTTGCCACCTTGGATGGATGCGGGGCTGGCAGGAGTGGAGGCTGTGAGTAGGAAAACTGAGGACAGAGACTGAAGGGGACATTGCTGTAGCCAGGCAGAGAGAGGGTTAACTGTCTGCTGGATGGCTGGACCTCCCCAGGAAGGGCCCCCATTCCTCCCCAAGGTAGGGACTGCAGAAATGACCTGCCATTCCAGCAGAGAGAGCAACTGCCCGTAACCCCAATTACTGGGACGGTGTCTCAGCAGTACGTCAAGGTGGCTGATGCTTGTATCTGATCAGCACTTTCTTCTAAAAGCTGGCTATTTATATCCGTCCCCACGCCGAGGGCCTGGTGGGACCTGACCGAGGTGGCGTTCTCCTTAATCGGGGTTCCTTAGCCATTCTGTTTTTATGAATCGATGCATTAAATCTCCAGAGAAGAAAAATTCATTCTGTGCTTGCTGGAGTTGATGGGACACGGGAACTGCCACCTTCATAAAGTCTTCGGGGACATCCTCCAACTGTCCTTGGGAGCTAGTGGGACCTGCAGTCAGAGGCACACCGGGCCCAGATAGACCACAGGTGCACCAGGATCTGTCTGTGGGTAACTAATTCTCTTTGGGACTCCACTGCTGTCCTGTATGAAAGTCTTGCCCGGGTGGCAGATGCTCTCATCACTATGAGAGTCCTGTTTTCGTTCCTGTTGGTGTGGCAAATGCCAGAACAACAAGAAACCTATAGAAGACAGGGTTTACAGGCCTCACAGTTCCATGTCACAGCCTACCGTCACCATCACCGTCACCGTCACAGTCACCAGGAAGCCAAGGCAGGGATTCATTCAGCTATCCATGTCACACCTGCAGTCAAGAACAGAGAGAATAAACACATCCTCACTTGCTCATTTGCTCTTTACCTACATAGCCTTCTTCCCTCTGACACAGCCCAGAGCTCAACCCGTTCAATGGTGCTCCCCACATTCAAGGTGAGTCTTCCCATCTCAACGAATAGTCAAGACTATTGCCCTGGCCTCAGAAATACCCATGGGTCAAAGCCAACTAAATAATTTGTTATTGAGATTCTCTTCTCAGGTGAGTCTAGGGTGTGGCAAGTTGATATTCAAATATTTAACGTGAACCCTCACAATGGATAACTGGCAACCACAGGGTTATCCAGCCAAGTGCTGAGTGAGACAGCCCATGCCAAGTTCCCTAAGCTAGAACTTCCAGACGAGCACAGGGGTCATCAGTGTTACGTCTCCCGCATTTCTAGCTTGGGTAGAGACTACAAACTTTAACCAGAGTTCCCAGTATCAGGTTCCAGCTGAAGGCAACGGTAGGCACCTAGTTCTCATACATGTGGTATCTACAAGATTCCAGCAGAAGAAGAGAAGCTGCTCCCTGTGTGCCCAGGGGAATCGGTGCCTGGCAGGAGGCTTGACCCTAACTCTCTTTGTTGAGCCTTGAAGATGAACATTTTTTTCTTAATGTGTACAAGGATCACAGAAGGTGATCGAGTTCTTCACCCCTCCTGATGTGGGAAAGTGAAGCCCCAGGACCCTGGGCTGTCATCCTTGCTGTCTCAGCTGTCAATCAGAAGGCTGTGAGAGAGGGGACTCTAAGCCTCCATTGGCTGTGCCTCCAGACTCCTACAGCTCTGTCTCTGAGAAGATCTTTGCCACCTAAGAATCAGTTACCAATATGGCTGTACTAGGAGAAACCCAAACTGGTTCCCAGAAAAGGCCACAGGAAAGAGGAATACCCCACTACCCGTGGCCTCCCAGCAACCCCAGCACCGGCACCCACTGCCTGCAGGAATCTGATGTGCAGCTCAGCAACCCAGACTCCCACAGCACGGGGAGAGCCACACTCCAAACACAGGCAGGGAGAAGCCAGGTGAGCGTCCTCCACAGAACATATTTCTCTGAGGCACAGCAGAGGGTGTGAAATCTCTGTTAAGCCACTGTAGGGTGGGGGGTGGGGGTGGGGGAAGGAAGGGCAGCTGAGCAAGACACACTAAGGGGAGTGCTTCTTTGTCTTGGTGGAATATGAACTGCGAGGTTCAACAATGACACCTTCTCTTATGCCCCACGGTTAATCCGGAGTGTGGGATAGTTGCCTGACCTCAAAGACAGCTTTGATCCCCAAACTGAGGCCATTGTGCAAACCATGTGTGAGAAAGAGCTTTAACCACTCACAGCCTGTGCTTCAGCCACTTCCTAGCACCAGCCAGGCTGGCAAGCTGAGCACCCTCTGTCCGTCTGTCCGTCTGTCTGTCTGTCCATCTGTCCCTCTGGCTGTCTGTCCCTCTGGCCGTCTGTCTCTCTGTCCCTCTGTCTGTCTGTCTCTCTGTCCCTCTGTCTGTCTGTCTGTCTGTCTGTCTCTCTGTACCAGTGCATCTGAACCTTGTCCTCCTGTCCCTCTGTCCATCTGTCTGCACCAGTGCATCTATCTGGACATTGTCCATTTGTCCCTCTGTTCGTCTATCCATCTATCTGTACCAGTGCATCTGAACCTGAGCCTGACTGGCTGGCCTTGCCCAGGATGGAGGGCTGGTTACAGTCACCAAGGCTTGTCCCCGACCAGCCAGTCTGTGGTCAAGACTATGCACCAAGCTGCCCCCAGCTCTCTGCTGTCTCTCTATGTGAGCTCAGCTCTCCATGATGCCAGACGCCTTTACCCTCTGCTGCTTGCTCAGCGGTGGCGACTCTACAGTCTGCCCAGCTGCTGCCAGGCCCTTTCAGGCTTCAGCACAAAGATAAAGACTCCCAGGAACGTCCTCAAAGTGAGCTGACACCTTGCTTGTTTAAACTCCGGCTGAGGAGACCCTGAAAGCCACTCTAACAAGAACAGAGCATGAAGGCCAGGGTGTCCATGGGGTCTGGTCCTTTTTCCTTCTGACCTTCAAGTAAGGGGGAGTACTGATCATGGTTAGGGATCTGGGGGTCCATAAATGTACACAGCTGTAGTTTTGGTACTAATCAGGCACCCCAATAAAGACCTTGGCCCCATTTTCTGATTCCAGCAGCTTCTGATCCTGGGATACCAAAAATGTTACTGAGTTGGTGGTGTGGGTAGGAAATGGGGCGCTTGAGGAAGACAGCTGCTCTTTCTGAAGCCGTCAGATGCACTGTGGCTCACCATGGTTCAGCCAACAGGTTCAGAGGGTCGGTCACACCCTAGACATGGATACATCCTCTCTGCCCTCATGGTGATGGCAGCAACGACAAAAACACAGTCATCATGACACACAGGAGCAGAATGCTGTCTGCTGACACTCACTGAACCAGACACGTTAGTTAATAAGAACGACTTCAGTTCTGCAGGCCCTGCCTGACCAGGGTGAGTGACCACCAGAGAGCCACCAGCCAGGAGCACTGGCTCCAGGAAGAGAAGGAGCCCGCTCCTCCCACATGGAGACCCCAAGTCTCTCCCGTCCCTCCCAGCTCTGCTCAAGCCTATCATTGCTTTACCGTATTGATGTACATCTGAACAGGCGGTTTTTTTTCACAAAGGAATCCACTGTATGCACTGTTCAGAAACTTTATTTCATATTCCATTATTTCAATACACTCATTTTCTATTATCTGAAACTTTGCTGGATTTGGGCAAAGCAACGCCATTAGAGGCGGCACAACGGTCTTACCGGTTTCGTCAGGAATACATTCTGTGCGTGAAATTAATGGGTCAAATCAATAGGCAGTTTTAGACTGATACCTGTTTCTAAATCAATTCCACTGAGATGGTTCCAGACTCCAAGACATTTTAAACCCCACTGTCTACAAGAGACATACATTATGTCCATTCTGTAACCAATATTTTAATTTCCTTTTTAACTTATTCCTCTCTCGAGTGAGTATCATATCCTGAATGCAGCTTCCCCTCCCTCCTTTCCTCTCAGTCCCTGCCCCCACCTTCCCTGTCCCCCAGATCCTCTCCTCCATTTCCCTTCAGAAAACAGCAAGCTTCCCAGAGATATCAGCCAAACACAAACACAGAATAACAAGTCACAATAAGACTAGGGACACATGCTCATGTCAAGTCTGGACAAGAGAACCCAGTAGGAGGAAAAGGATCCCAAGAGCAGACTAAGAAGTCAGAGACAGCTCCCCTCCCTCAACTCCCACTGTTAGGAGTTCCATGGGAACACCACGCTACACAGCCATAACATGCATGCAGAGGACCTAGGTCAGATCCGTATGGGCTCCCGGATTGTCGGCTCTGTCTCTGTAAGCCCCTACAAGCTCTGGTTAGTTGATTCTTGGAGTTTCTATTACCCCCAATGGATTTCTGCCTTGCCCCCAAGATGTCCCCCAGTTCCTATCTCCCAATGCTTTCTCCCTCTATCCCCCCTAACCTGATCCCTCCTGTTCCCATCCCCACCTGCCCCCAGTCCACCCTTGAAATCTACCATTTTATTTCCCCTTCCCAGGGAGATCTGTGCATTTCTTTGTTACTTATCCCCTCTCGGTCTGTGAATTGTAACATGATTATGTGGCGGTCTTTGATTGGCTTGGACTTGAGTTTCTTGCAGGGTGATAGATACGGACCTATTGGTATTCTCCTACACGCTGCAGGCCGGTTACGCCAGCACCATTAACATAGTAAAAATATCCATATTACCAACAGCAATCTACAGTTTCAATGAAATCCCCATCAAAATTCCAGCACAGTTCCTTACAGATTTTCAAGAACAATGCTCAACTGCATATGGAAAACCAGAAACAATCCTGGATAGCTAACCCAATCCTAAACAATAAAGGAACTTCCGGAGGTTTCATCATTCCTGATTTCAAGCTGTATTACAAAGCTCTAGCAATAAAGATTGCATAAAAGCAGGCAGGCTGATCAATGAATTCTAACTGAAGACCTAAACATAAACCCACACGCCTATGGACACCTGAGTTTTGATAAAGAAGCCAGAAATACACAATGGAAGAAACTAAGTGTCTTTCAGTTCATCTTTCAGTTCATTTTTTGAGACCCAGTGAAGTGGAGAGGAGGCTTGGTCGGGCTCTAACTTGACAAACATGACCTCTTCAAAACACAGGACTTGACTGAGGAGATGACTCAATGTGTAAAATGTCTGCTGAGTGGGCATGAGGACCTGTGTTCGGATCTCCAGTGACCTTGTAAAGCCTGAGCACAGCACAGCACAGCACAGCGCACGTTCGTAGATCTAAAGCAGGGCGGGCAGACAAATAGATCCCTAGGCTTTCTGGCCAGAAAGTCTAACTCAAGTTCAGTGAAAGACCCTCTGTCTGTCTGTCTGTCTATCTCTATACCTATCAATATTTATCAATACATCAATATCTATCTCTAGCTCTGTAATCAATATATCAAATCTATCTCTATATCAATATATATCAGTCATACCTAGCTATCTCTGTATCTACCTATCAATAATCAATATCTATCAATATATCAATATCTATTCTCTATCTCTATCCCTCTCTCTCTCCACATACATACATATATATATATATATATATATATATATATATATA
>NW_021620991.1:2085518-2099452 GCF_004785775.1 Grammomys surdaster | reverse complement strand
ACATACACACACTCACACATACATACACACACATACATAAACACCACACACACTCCACACACACATACACATCCCACACACACAACACACACACATCACACACATATACACAGTCCTCTCATACACATACATGTACATACACACACAACACACATACACACCCAAGCCATACCACAACTCACACACACATACACACACCACACACATACATACATACACACACATACAGATACACACACACACATACACACAAGCAAACAAAAACAGAAAAAAATAAAAACACCCTAAGATCTCTGGTCTGACTGCCATCTTTCTTTCTCCAGGCTGACACAGCTTTGTCACAACAAGAATGTGCCACATATCTTTAAAAAGCCCCCATACCAGCAGAAAACCTTTCCCTGTTCCTGCCACAGCTGGTGATCTGGGACATGGTGACAGTCCATGCTTCCCCATGTTCAGATTGTGCAGACAAGACCAGCAGACTGTCTATAGGTGTGAAAATGCAGGCTGTCCAACATCACCCATGAGTACAGCCTTCAAAACATTTCCCCACAGCTGCAGCATAATTCGAAGACTCTTAAATACACTTTTGTGATGATGGAGAAATGATTTCTACCCACATGTGAGATTATTTTATTGTTACGGGCGTGCATTAGAAGATTAAGTATTCAAATAAGCAAACACGGCAACAATAACTTGCGATGCTGTCCCCACATAATTTTTGCATATGATATGTTGATTAAACTCAAGTTCATTACTCCAGACAAGATTGACCTACTTAGACCATTTAATGTCACCCAGACGGCGCAGCTCGCCCATATATCCTCATAACCATCAAGCCCGTCCCGCCCTTGATGTACGAGTCTCTCTGTGAGGAACTTCAACTTCCTCACAAGCCACAGAGCAAGTGGAGTTCCCACCCTGCTCCACGCCTGGCGCATCGGGCTCAATCAGATCATTTAGAGAGGCAGACATTACTCTGAGATGAAGATGTTGTTCAAGAAAACCCATGCCCATGGGAGGGCTTCAGTGGACACTCCCCCGAACTCCCATCACCCTATCATGTTTCAGAAGTCAGACAGTTGCCCATGGAGACACTGAGTGGCTGCCAATGGCCAAGCACTTCAGCTGAAGGACGACCTTGAACGTGTTCAGATGTCATTTGCTTCTTGGCCTCACACATAACACACTGTAGGCTCCCTTCCTCTTAGGACACAGTTTTCCTCCTGGGCAACTCCTGTTGGTCACAGAGCCTTCCCAGAAGGTTCAGCCTGGGAAGTGTTGACTCCTGTATGGAACTATCCTTTCCTCAGGTGCATTCTGATGGTGATGCCACTACACACACACACACACACACACACACACACACACACGTATATATACACACATACATACACACATACATACATACACACATACACACACAGAAACACAGAAACACATACACACATACATACATATACACATATACCCACACATGCACACATATACATACCATACACACATACGCACACACACATACACACATATACATACACATACACACATAACACACACATACATACACACATACACATTAAAATACACATACCACACACATACACACACATACCACACACATACACACATATGCATACACATTCAAATACACACACCACACACATACACATACATATCACACACATACACACACACACACACACACACACACACACCACAAACCACTGGAGTTCAGGACTCTCCCCTTGTTTGCTGCACTCCTGTATCTAGCACTGGGAACAAAACCCTGGAAACATCCAGAAAATACTACTTAACAGAATAGATTCAGGACACAGTATCCTGGCATGGATGTCATTCAATGGCTGACCATAGTCCCCCGTGATTTAACCAGAGAACAGTCTGAAGCTTACAGGAGGAGCTACTGTGCTCTAGCAATTCCCTCAAAACCGATGACCTTGTGGGACATGGCCTCAACCAGGGAGGGAAAACGTCTCTCATGTCCAGTAGGAACTGTTGCTCATTAAGAAGGTTAAATGTAGTGTATGTTCTTCGATGTGCAGGTACATGTGTGTGAATAAGTACATGTGCACATGCACAGGCCTGAGGTCAATAAGCACATGCACAGGCCTGAGGTCAACCTCTGTCATTGTTCCTCAGATTCCATCCACACTGTCTCCTTTTGAAATAGGACTCTCACTGGCTTGGAGGCCACCACTCAAGCTAGACTGATCAATAAACCCCAGGGATCCCTTCTGTGTCTCTCAATAGCTTGGATTATAAGTCTGCAACACCACATCTGGTTACACAGGACCTGGGGATCCTCCTATCCTGGTGTATAGAGTTGTTCTCTGTAGGCTTCAAGCATTGTCCCTGATGTGAAACATTCTCACCAGTCTCTCTTCAGAGCTGAGAAGCAGCAAGCAGGGTTCCTCTCCTCTGTTGTCTCTCTGATTCAAGACTTGCTTGTGGTCCACATGACAACACTCTCAGAGGGACATTCACTCAGGGATGTGTACAGAGGCCCGGGGAACACACTTCTTCTCATGAAAGTAGTATGTGGGTTGCAGTACAGGAGTCCTACAGTTATAAGACAGTCAAGGGTGTGTACCATGGCAGGAATAGAGATGTTGGGGTCACGGGGAGTGAAGATGACCAGGAACCTTGGGGCATGTGGCTTCTATTTCTGGAGGTTGTTGAGAGACTAGTCTGGGATAGAAAGGCAAAGATGGGGGCACCGGACAAAAACTCCAAAAGCAGCCTGTGGATATAGACCATTTAAAGAAGGGATAGGTGTCAGAGGTGATGGAGCTCACCTGCCCAGGGAGAAAGTGTGGGTGACTCTGACCTTCCATGTTGGAGAGATTTAAGAGCACTTGCTGTTTTTCCAGAGGACCAGGGCTTGATTCTGACTGCCCAGGTCTTATAGCTTCATAACCTGCAACTCCAGGTCAAAGGGATCTGACATCCATTTCTGACATACACCACAGGCACCCATATCCATGCATATACACACAGACACACATAGCACACAGACATACACACGCCTGCATACACATGGCATACACACACATACCTGCATACACACCTACACATATGTAACATACACAGTCATATATGAACACACATGACATCACAACACACATTCACCCACACCTACATATATATATATATATACATACACACATGCATACACACACACACACTTTAAAAATGGCCCAAGTGTTTGGAACACTGCAAAGAAGTGAATGCCCAGAAGACTAACAGGAAATATCTGGAGTTAGTAACATCTGTCTTCAAGGATAGACTCTGATTCCAACATTCAGGGGAGTGTCTGCCTAAGTGGTCCTGAAGTTGCCTGGGACCTTGGAGTTCCTCAACAAACATTTCTCCTTGAACAGTAGGAGGGAAATGGAGCTGGTGTTTGGGCATGAGGAGGATTGGGAAGCAGGAAGCCGTCGGAAGGTGAGGGCTTCTGTCATGTCCTGGCATTTCTTTGCACTCATGGGGAAAGCTTCCCCTTGGGTGACATCTTCATTCGTATGACATCAGCAGTGGGATTCTGACACTGGAAGCAGAGCTCTGTTTCCTGGAACAAAGACTCCCCAAGCTCTTGCCTTCCCTGGTCACTAGCAACACTGGCTGGCTTTTGTCAGTGTGACATGTCTAGGACCATCTGAGATGGAAGAGTCTTCACTGAGGACCTGACTCCATCAGACCGGCCTGTGGGAAAATCTCTGGGGCATCTTACTGACTAATGACCAAGCCCATGGTGAGGGATGCCTAGGAGGGTAGTCATGACTGTATGAGAGAGCGGGCTGCAGGCTGGGCAAGCCACAGAGGATAAACAGTCTTCCTCCACCACCTTTGCCTCAGTTCCTGCCTCCAGGCTCCTGTTTTGATCTCCTGCCTTGATTTTGCTCCTTGGATTGTGATCCAGGATGTGTTGTTCAAACAAACACTTTCTTCAGCAAGATGCTTTGTCTCAGGGTGTTTATCACAGATACAGAAAGCTGATTAGAACAGTGCTCACTCTTGGGCAGAGTTGTGCCTCTCTGTGTGTGCCAAGTGTGTGCATGCCCACCCCTGTCCCCCTTTCCTCCCTGATGAAGGAGCCCAGTGCTACACAGAATGGTGGAAGTTTTGTGTGCCGCCCTCTAGCTCCTCAGCAAGCGTGGGTGCACACCCCACACAGAGCAGACCTGGCACCCCACAGTGGCCTCAGGGTTCCCCAGAGCTCTTCAAAGCTCACGATATATCTACGGTTTGCTCCTCTTGAGCGCAGTGACTTCTTTCTAGTATATTCCAGGATACATTTGCTATTAAAACTGTAAATCCCCACAGGAGAGATTTGCTTTGTTTTAACCTTCTATCAATTGCCTATACTGTAATGTGCAGCGAGGATCTAAAAAACACTCAAGATCAGAAGGAGACCCAGGAGGCTCCTGTGTTTCTTACAGGAGAAAAAGGGCTGGTAAAGCACCTCTGCATAAGAACAAGAACACAGAGCCTGAAACCCTCACTGGCCAGTCTCTCCTCAACAGTTTGGTAGAAAAGTCTAGATGATTTCAGCAGATAGCCTCACAGATTCTCGATTGCTTGCTGTCTTACCTTCAAATCTGGACTCCAAGGTCCTCGCACTAAATGCCACCAAACAGGCTCCCCGACATAGTTTAGGATCCTGTTTGAGTTTTTCTAAGACCTAAACAATAATTGAATCCCCAGATACTTAGCAGACTCTGACCACACACAGTGAAATTATTTCTTAGTCATAAACTGAAAAGTTAATTGGCTTCATTTCTTTAAATAGATTCAATTATTTAAGCAACAATGAATCTTCCAGAGGTATTTACAAGTCAGGGATGCCTTCAGGAGATGAAGACTGGAAGCTGGCTACCCAAAGGCCTTTGCAAACTGCCGCCGAGGGGCTTGCCGATTGGGAAGGGATTTATTTGTGCTTATAAAATATAAAAATTGCCCTCAGTGGCATGATTAGATCAGATGCAAGCAGCTTATTAAAAATTAACGCAGCCAAGAAATGGAGCCGTCTTGAAGAAGAGCCTGGTGTTATTGAGGACAGCGGGGGGGGGGGGGGGTTTGAGTAGGGAGATTTGTGTATTTTGTGAGCAGTCCGCCAACCCCTCAGTGGCTCAAAGAGACAGCAAAGCCTTTTCTGAGTTCTCCTGGGCTGCCCCTGTTTCCACTCATGGCTCTGTAACTTAATCTCCACAAACTGGCCTCCATCTTGGGCTCTGAAGGAGATTACATCCTAGAGGTCACAGAGGGAGAGGTCATGAAGGATTAGCCTAAAGTAGGGTGTCATCCTAAATGATGGGTGTCCAAGAGTCTACCTCATATCTTCTTTCTTCCACAGCTCTGGCCCTGCTTGGATATTAATTAATCCCAGAATAGTGTCTGTAATTATTGGAGGCTCTGGCCCAACCTTTACCCCTCTTCTCGTCACCTTAATAAAAGTTGCTTTGAAGCGCCCAATCCTGTCTCAGGGTGTATGATGCCTCGCCTTCATTCTCTCCTCCGTAGGCAATGCCTTCTGTAAGGACATGCCGGGGAGCACATGCCGGGGAGCACGGACAGATCATTAACCTCAGTCCCAGTTTCCACCAAAGCAAAACTACTCACAGCTGCAGGGTTAGGTGGGTTAATTAGCAGCCAACATCTATCTTTTTAAAAAACAAACGGAGACAAGACTAGGTCAAGGAACGGATGGGCGTAGTGGACCATGCAGGATAGAAGCAGGGATGGTCAAGTGTTTTCCTCTCATGAATCAGAGACGAAAGACAGGAGACAGACAGAAGACTGGGGCCATGCTCCTGCAGAGACTCATCAAGGGTAGCTCTCTATGGAGGCAAGGGAGTATCCCACTCACAGACAGACTCAGAGACCCCAGAGCTGTCCACAGACCCAGTGCTGAAAGCAGCTCCTGAAAAACAGCCGTCAGGTTGTGAAATGACAATTCAAGTTGTTCTTGTTCTTGGTCCAGGGTCCAGCAAGCACTCCACAGAGTGGCTGGCTGTGCTCAGTCAGTGGATTACCTTCCGTGTAAGCTAAAGGTTCTGGGTTCAGTCTCAGTGCTCATGGAATAGTGCCAGCCAGGTGTGAGTGATTCAACATTCCACTGTGGGACGGGAAGCCCTCACAAGACCCCACCCCTACCTGAGGAGCTAGTGAGAGCTATGGACTTTGCAGGGAGGGACAGCCAGCTTTCCTTCAGGGTGTGTCCCCTGGTAGGTCAACCTTGCTTTAGTGGACGACAACACCCTCACATGTATATGGTAAGTCTGTAGTCAGCAGAAACTAGACTCCATGGGCTATAACAAAAGAAGACATGAAGTTACAGGGAGGTGGGTGGATCTGGGAGAAGTTAGGGAGAGGAGTGGAGGGTATGTGAGTGTGAGTGTGAGTGTGTGAATGTGTGTTGCGTGTGCTTGTTTATGAGTGTGAATCTGGGAGTACAGATGCCATAGGGTGTATGTGGAGGTCAGAGGACAAGCTCAGGTGTCAGGTGTCAGCTTGTTCTGATGTCTTTCTTGTCTGTAGCCAAGCTTCTGGGGAGTGTCCTGTCTCTGGCTTCTGTCTCTCCATAGGAGTGCTGAGATTACAGATGTGCACGACCACATCTGGCTCCATGTGGTTTCTGAGGATCTGAATTGGGTCTTTGACCTTGCATGGAAGCACTTGACTCACCGAGCCACTTCCTCAGTTACGAGCCTGCCAATGTATAAATGAGTGAATGAGGATTAATACTGACCCGCCCACCTCTGCCCAAGTGAGATTACATCGCAGGGCTGTGTGTGGACTCTCTCCTGCCCTGGAAGTCACTCCTGTTATAAAAGTTCCTTCTCAGAACAATACCAGAAAGAGGCTGCTATTTCATTGTTTGCAGAACACGTCTATACACTGCTTGCCTTTCCAGGAGAATCATTTGACGTTCAAAGTGCCAAAGCCAGTGTAAATATGGAATTAATTAAATCTGCCTCTGCTTGAGTCTTTTCAGAATTAACTTATGAAATGTTTGCCAGTTAAATTATTAACATGTAACTCTAAAATAATGAGTCAGTTTAAGGTAATTTAATCGTTGGAAGGATTACAATGTGTACACCGAAGTCTCTCCACACAGCTCTGTTCTCGGGCGGGAGAAGTTGCCCGAGGGTTTTCTAGTCTAGCCCCTGTAAATGTGTTGTTTCGATGACTATTTTCACCCAAAGTGATGACATTTGTTTAACAACTGGCTCTCGCCTGGATGAGTGTGTTCTGAGTCCAGCTCTAAGTTGATAGAAAAGTCACTAACAGGGACTGGTCACTGTGCTGGTATGCTATGTACCTGGGAAGGGCTGGGTTTCATTTGAAAAACTCATCCCTGGCTCCACAGGGGCAACTCAAGGGGAGAGTCAGCTAACGTATATTGTAGGTTCTTCCTTGAAGAGCATGATGGGAAAGTGGATCCTTCACAGAGGGGTCCCTGGCTTCCCCTGCCACTTGCAGGAAGTGCAGGAACATCTTCTTGTCATTACTAAGAGCTGAAGTCTCAGGTTGCTGGATTGGGACAGCCGTCCATTTTATGTACCAGGGCTGAGCATCAAGCTCTCTAACTTTATCCTGAACAATTTTTATATTCCGCGGGAAGGCAGCCAGGGGCTAGAGCTGCATGCTGGGACATAAGACCCCTACCCCTACCCTGTAGTGCTACTAAAGGTGCCAGTCGTGGCAATGATTCATGGTCTACACTGCTTCTCCAGCCAACTGCCCATCACTGGCCTTTCTCTAAAAACAGAGAGAGGCAGGACCTGTTTTTAGTGCTTGTGACAGCCTTGGGGAGAGATAAAGAGACTCCATGCCTTCAGCCAGGTTTCTCCATGAGTGGGGCAGCAAGAATGGTTGAATTTGGTCTGATCTAGAGAACTGGTCATATATTTGAGTCTGGGTGGCTGTTTTCCAGTACAGCAGTGTGTCAGCTAGAGAAAGACATAACATTCTGTGATACAAAACAAGCTTGGTGCTCAGGTTTCAGAGGAAGCCTGTGGTGTCCTGCATTCCTTCACAGAGGCACAGGACAGCCTTTAAGAAAGGAGGGACTGTGTCTAGGGGTGGAACATGCCTGGTATGCTGAGTAGAGCCATCAGCAGCCACATGCTCTCCCAGGGGCTCCTTACTACACAGGGCCAAGGAATTCACAGCATGCAACCACACCCTACCTCAAGCCTTCCCCAATCAGAAAGATCTGTCTGCCTCTGTCTCCATTTCCATCTTCCTTCAGATTCTGTGTTCTCTAAGACCTTAGGGAGGCAGGAAAAAGCAAAAAGCTACTTTGTGAAACATTTACTTTCACAAAGTAAAAGCCAAAAGCAATGTATCTCCATCCCTGCCCCAGGAGACCTGAGCTCAAGGTTCTAAACTCAAGGGGCAGAGACTTGGAATGCTGCTGCCTCTCCCCATGAAACTCTCAAACTTGAATGCGAATTTCATGTTGGTGGCCCATCCGTGTGTTGGTGGCCCATCCATGGGGTCGGCAAGGACTCTTTTCAGGCTTGGCCCAGCCACTTTGTGGTTGATGGACAAACAAAAGTTGCAAACTTAGGATCTGCTGTATATAACCAGAAACTAACACTGAGTAAGGTGGGTGCTAAGGATGATGGGAAAAACATGAGGGAAACCAGCTCGGAGATGCCCCAGGGAGGGGAGCAGGTACCTCCACACACCTCTACCCCCTCTCATTTTTAATACCAATGCTTCTGTTGCAATATGATCTTCATAACTCTCACCGCACCCCCCTTGCCTTTGTCTTCACGTGGCCGTGCTCTAATTTTCAATTTAATTAGTGAAGTTCTGTTAGGTGGCACTGGGTCTCGCTTTACCTTTGAAGCTAATACCGTTAATTGTTCATCCAGCCTTCGGTAATATCTCATTAACTTTATAGGCTATCGTTTCCACATCATCTACGGAATTAATTTTCTGAGAATCTAGAGACGTGGTGGCGCCCGCAAACGTTTTCCTTCGGTAACAAAACAAAACTGTTTTTTTTTTTTTTTTAAACCACCTGGTAAAGTTAAGGAAGAGACCATGTTTGCTGCTGTAATGTCCCTCGAGGAACGTACATCTAAAACGATCCTTCCTTAATTTTTTTTTTAAATCTTACCTAAGCAATTCATCATTTTTATAATAGCCATTATCCATAAGGCATTTATGGATGCACAGGTAAAAGACGGGCTTTGCATGCCGAATGTTTGGAGCCAACACGACAGGGACCCTCCGATTATTGGCTTTAATATAATGAAGTGTCACCCAGATGACTTTTATGACATCCATATGATTTCTCGGAATGTTTAGTAATAACCATCCCACCTCCTCCCTGGTAAGGTAGGGGGGCTTAGTAGATACCAGAGCCAGGAGCAGCTGTAAGACACCGTTACCTACATCCAATCCTTCACATCCCAGCTTCACTCTGGGCTCTTCCTCTCTGCCACTGCCTTTAAGCAAGAAGTCTAGAACACTTCTCCTATTTCTCCTGCCTGGCCCCTGTGTGTAAGACAGAAGGGGGGCATGTTAAGCTCTCTCTCCACACTCCAGCACACCCAGGGGATCGCAGGTCCCCTTTCCTGTGTGATAGACAGCAAGAGGTAACACTTTCCATTGTCACATATGCAAGACAGCTTTACTAATGGGACACATCTGCAAACAGAGGATACACCTCATGGTGGAGCCTGGAATCTCTGGCCCGGCTTCTAGTGTCTTTCTGAATTGCCTCAGAATATCAGGCTGGTAACACTGCCTGTACATGTACAGAGGGTCAGGTAGTCATTCTCTTCCCTCTGGAGGATATGTGGCTTCCTTCGTTGCTAGGAACATGTCTCTGGACAGCTGTGTTTTTACAGTTGCTGCAAACTGGGAGCTGTGACTAGATTCCTCAGACAGCACGCACTGGAAAGGGGGATGGATGATCATCAGTTGGCAGAGGCAGGGGCGGTGGGAGGGGCAGCTGGATAGAGAACAGCGAGAATCAGGCTCTGGCTGCCACTGACCCTGGCATGACAAAGGAGTGGTTGTGATATAAGAGGCTCTGGGAATCAGGACATGGTGGGTCCGTCCACTTGGTGTTGGAAGAATGTGACAGAACAGATTCACACTGGATAGACTGAGAAGGACTCCAGATGAAGGGTCTCAAGCTTGGGTAGACTGGCCATGACTACTCACCTTGGCTAAGGGTGGTATCCATGCCCCAGCAGGTATCCATGGAGAGCATGAATGACTGGGGCACACCCATATGTTCTGATTTCTCTCCCACAGTCCCTGGTTTCTCCCTCTGTACTCCTTTCCCTGACCTCACTCACCAGGTGCCTCCTGTTCTATCCCTCTTTGAGCACCCAAAGTATCCAATAATTAAGTAACCTTAAGTCATCAGCCTCAGGTATATGTTAACAATGTATCCAGCAACATTTCATTAGTTAGTTCTGAGAAGACCCAAGCAGAGACTCCATCCTCCCTGAAGCAGGAGGGAAGCTCAGGGTGGGAGGGTCACTTGGCAGTACAGGAGCAGCTCTCCTCAAGATGGAAGTGGTTCTGCCCAGGGCATCCAGATGGCTCAGGTTTGGGGATTTGTGGCACCAGCAGACATCCTAGTATTCATGTCTGAGAATCAGAAAGTCCGAATTGGCCAAGAGTCTCAGAGACTGATCAGACATGACACTCATAGTGTAGCATTATGTGACCCAGTGCGTCCAGAAAATGGCTTGACAAATAAGCTCCCGGGCCTCCATTTTCAGTCTCCCTGGAAACAGCCAGGGCAATTCAATTCCACAAATGTTTCCGGGATTTGATGGTGGGCCAGAAAAAGCTACGTGCTGAGTGCTTTTACATAACAGTGGTAGAAACCAACTCAAAATAGTGTTAGCTAAAAATGGGATTCGTGGGCTCCTGTGGCTAAGACACCACAGAGTGGGGAAGTTGGCCTCAAGGACCCTCATATTGCTGTGTTATAAACAGGGCCCCTCTGAATGTTTCCCAACAGGTCCATGAGATCTGATTGTCTTCAAAACCGTGGCTGTCCTGGGCCTGGAAAGAGAGCTTAGTGGTTAAAGTCTTTGCTGGGAATGTGTGAAGACTCAAGTTTGAATTCCCAGAAACTAAGTTAGGTGCCCAGTGGGCGTCCAGGTTGCCTGCAGTTCTGGCCTTGGAAGATGGGGGAAGTGGATCTCCTTCTAAGCAAGTTGGCTAGCGAGATTCCCGAAAGCTTTCAGTACGCTTTGATTACATTTAAAACCTTTGAATAACACCCCATTGCCCTTCTCCAGACCCCAGAAGCCACACTACTCTGAGTCCTGTCTCCAGGACACATGGACTCCGGGCATATCAAATAAATGTACCCTTCTCCCTGTGGTCTCTGACCTGCTGTCTTTAAGATCCATCTTTGCTGTAATTTGTATCAATAGTCCATTCTTTTTCTTGCCATACAATATTCGATTGTATAGGTCCATCACATGCTGATTACTCCTGTGCCAGTATATGGATATTTGAATTAAGTCTCCTTCTTAGTACCAAGACTTGGGATAAGTGTTCCCGTGTGCTTGTGTGTGCATATTCCAGTGAACAGGCTGGTTCCCAGGAATGGAAGTGCTGAGTGTATTTGTTTCTTTTGGCTATTGTAACAAACTGACTCATCAAGGGACACAGAGAACACACGGATGACCCAATGGCACTGGAGGTCAGAGCCCAGCCCAGCTGCACTGGATGGAAATATGGGCGTGTGCAAGGCTGTGTCCTTCTGGAGGCAGAACCAACTCTTGACCTTGTCCAGCTCCCTGGCACAAGAATCGTTCCACAACGATTAGCCAGACATGAGTCTCTCTTCTGTCACTTCTCCCTGTAACAGAGACGCTGTGCTCATACTGCACAGACCCAGGCAATCCAAAGTAATTGGTCATCTTGAAACTTCAGGCCTAGCCACTATGGCCCATATGCAGACTCCTTTGTGCTATGGAAGGTTTGAATTCGAATTTGAATCTGGGGGTTGGGATGGGGACCTCTTTGAAGATGTCGCTGTGTTATATGTGATAAATGGGATCATGTGACTGTTACATTTTTAAGTTCTAAACTCTCCACAAAATGGCTGGCTGTGCTATACCACAGCTCAAACCACCAGGGTTAGGCCAGTGACCTGAACCCTCTAGGGCTTCGCCAGTGTCTGTGTTTATATTTAGCTCCACTTGTCGGTAGCCGTACCAGCCGATGGGAAGTGAACTCTTGTTTTCCTAAAGACCCGTGTTATCAAGCATCTGTCCACAGGCCTGTGGGCCATCAGCAGACCTCCTTCGGTGAAAGGCAATTTAAATTCTTTGCCCACTGTTAATTGGGTCATTTTTTTGCCTTGCTTTGGTTTGTTTTATGGTGCCAAGGATTGAACCCAGAGTCTCCAGCTTACTAGACCAGTACCCCACTGCTCAGCTGTGTTCCTAGACCTTCATGTGTCAGTTTTTAAAAAGATTTGTTTGTTTTAAGTTTATGAATCTTTGCCTGTATATGTGTGTAATGGTGTGAATATGCTTGGCCCAGGGAGTGGCACTATTAGGAGGTGTGGCCTTGTTGGAGTAGGTGTGTCACTATGAGTGTGGGCTTTAAACCCTTATCCTATCTTCCTGGAAGTCAGTATTCTTCTATCAGCCTTCAGATGAAGATGTAGAACTCTCAGCTCCTCCTGCACCATGCCTGCCTGGATGCTGCCATGCCCCCGCCTTGATGATAATGGACTGAACCTCTGAACCTGGAAGCCAGCCCCAAATAAATGTTGTCCTTATAAGAGTTGCTTTGGTCATGGTATCTGTTCACAACAGTAAAACCCTAACTAAGACAGTGTGTTTGCACATCAAGTGTGTGCACCACAGAGGGAAGAGGAAGGTGTCCGGACCCCTAGAAGTGGAGTTACAGATGGTTGTAAACCACCATGTGGGTGCAGAGAACTAAACTCTTCTCAACAAGTCGCCACTCTGAACCACTGAGCCAACTCTTCAACCCCAGCATGAGTCTTGTTATTATTTATAATGTAACTTTAAATATATACATTTATAAATCATGTTTGTACTTTACCAGATATATGAATTGAAAAGGTTTTTCCCTTCTGGGTATGGTGGCTCGTGTCTTCAATCTTAGGACTGGGACAGGAGGATTACTGTTTCTGCAGCCAGCCTGGCCTTTCCAGGTATAGACATATCACCCATCTTCTCACCCTTTGAACCCCACACATTCCTTAATTTTTGAGGAAGTCCAACTTATTTATGTAGAGTTACGCTGCTTAGAATTCAACATACAAAGCCATTCCCGCATGAGTTTTACGTGCAGATCTTTTGGGCATGCCATAGACTTAGCTTTCGCACTTAGATGTATGAGCTACCTGGGGTCCTTTCTGCTACATGGTATTAGGTGCACCCCTGACTTTACCCTTTTGTATATATCCTTTTAGGGCGACATCATTAGTTAAGATTGACTGGTAGGCTGGAGAGAGGACTCCGTGGTTAAGACTACTTTGCTGCTCTTGCAGAGGACCAGGTTCCGTTTCCAGCACCCACGTGGTGGCTCACAACTATCTCTAACTTTAGTTTCAGGGGATCTGACATGCTCTTCTGGTTTCCACTGCACTGGCATGTCCACACACACACACAGAGGTGCACAGACACACACACACAGAGGAACACACACACAGAGGAACACACAGGGGCACACACACAGAGGCACACACAGAGGCATACACACAGAGGAACACACACACAGAGGAACACACACATAGAGGAACACACACAGAGAGGCACACACACAGAGGCACACACAGAGGCATGCACACAGAGGCACACACAGAGGCATGCACACAGACACAGAGCCACACACAGAGGAACACACACAGAGGAACACACACAGAGGAACACACACAGAGG
>NW_021620991.1:2077545-2085508 GCF_004785775.1 Grammomys surdaster | reverse complement strand
AGAGGAACACACACAGAGGAACACACACAGAGGAACACACACAGAGGCACACACACAGAGCAACACACAGAGAGGCACACACACAGAAGCACACACACAGAGACAGGCACACACACAGAGACAGGCACACACAGAGAGAGAGACAGAGAGAGAAAGAGAGAGGGAGAGAGAGAGGTCCCTGACTGTATTGTGTTGGGACCCTTGTAAAATTCTGCTCATAGGCATATGGGCCTGTCTGGATTCCCAGTCTTGCGCCTACTGGCCCTTGTGACCATTTTCACGCCATTGCCTCATAGCCCTAACTACTGCTTTGCCTTTACAGTTTGAAACTTGCCTACCCTGGTCTCCTCTCCCCTTTACATTTCCATCCGGACTTTAATATCACCTCATGAATCGGAATGAAGCCGTACATATTTCATCAAGGACTTCATCGAATCTGCAGGGTTGTTACAGGAATTTTCCATCTCAGCTGCAGCAAGTCGCCCGTCCCGTGGGCTTGGGATGCTTCCCCATGCTCAGTTTTCTTCCAGTGGTGTTTGGAGTTTCCAATACACAAGACTTCGGCTTTCTTAAAGTGCCTTTTCTCAGTGGTGTTTCTCTTGTGCTTCAGTAAGTGGAGTTGGGTGTCGGCCTCTTTCTAAGTTGCTTCTCTGCTGCTGGTGTTGGGCCATTTGGCTCTTGTGTGTTGATCTGTTGTGCGACACCACCAAGCAGGTTTCTGAGCTCGCATGTTTGATGTGCATTGCTTCAAACATCTGTCTACAAGGCTGTGCCATCTGCAAGGGGAAAAGGCTATTCCACTTTGAAGCCTTCTCTCTCTCTCTCTCTGTCTCTCTCTGTCTCTCTCTGTCTCTCTCTGTCTCTCTCTGTCTCTCTCTGTCTCTCTCTGTCTCTCTCTCTCTCTCTCTGTCTTTCTCCTTCTGTCTTTCTGTCTCTCTCTCTCTCTCTCAACTACTAGTGTGGCTATATTTGCACTTCTGAAACAGCACATCCTAATTTGGTTTTGTCTTAACTCAGCACAATAAAATTTGTCAATTATTTTTTCCCTGTGGCGTTTGCTTCCTTCCCTCATTAAGAAACATATCTTCACTCTAAGCATCCCGAGACCAGCACCTGGTATGCCAGCCATTGCCCCACTCCCTAGCTGCAAGCGAGCTTACCTGAAGACTGCCCTGAGTTTCTACGAAATTGTTGACCACGTTGACATGGGGCTTCATGGTGATGTGTGAGTTTGACTTTTTACAACATACATATACACACAAACCCAACAAACAACATCAAGATACTCTCGGCTAGTGATGTCTGGATCCAGCTCTCAGCTAGTGATGCCTGGGTCCAATAGCAGGATGCTCTCAGCTAGTGATGCCTGGGTCCAATACAGGAAACACAGCGGCAGAGGTGACCATGGTCCATGTATTATGTATGGGGGTCATTCACACTCCCATGCAACCCCTTATGCATGCTCTGTAAGAAAGCCCAATAAACTCAACGGTCTCACAAAAGAGAAATTTGACAGAGAGAGAGAGAGAGAGAGAGAGAGAGAGAGAGAGAGAGAGGGAGAAGTTCTGTTCCGATGCCTTGGAAATGGTTCAGCAATTTACCAGTGTTAAAGCATTTTGCCTTTCCCAGTTAGATGTTCACAGAACTGGAGTTGAATGTGGCAGGAGGTGGGGCCTGAGTTTATCTCATTTGCATGTGGACCAATTGTCCATGTGTTCCATGTAACACCCGACTACAGTACAAGCTTCCCTGCTGCAACTGCTCTTGCCTCAGCAGACCTGTCGCAGCCACTCAGCACCTGTGACTTTCCGGTGTCCAGTCGACCAGTTCCTCTCTTCCAGGAGCCCACTCGATTGCCTCTCTACAGTATTTTAAAGTAAATCTTTAATTTTCTCCATACAACTTCTAAAATCCTTACATAGATGTGCCCTTTTTTTTTTTTTAACCTTTAAAAATCTTTCTTCGGTGTCCATTTACAAAAATATAAATGACACTTTACTTGCCTGGCTGACATGAAATTGTTGGGTTTTTTTCTCTCTTCTTTTGGTTGTCCACGTGCCTGAGAAATAGATGTTACATGTTCCTAAATACTAGGCATTGTTAGTATCTGTCTGACCACAGACAAAGAGGTCATATTGACCTAAGTGGTCCTAGGCCTGAGCCCTAAAGCTGATACTTTACTGGTAACAGGGGACAGGAGACAGTCTCTGGTGTCTACCAGACTATGGTTAATGTCTTGTGGAGGGGAGAGAGCAGGGCATGGGGGTGAGGCAAACCTTTCAAGGAGGGACACCCTGCTGAGCTGGTGGTGCCACATTTGAGCCCTAAAGAAACAAGAGTGGGAGAAGAGTGACCTGTTTTACAGCTTTGCAGGACCAGAATTCCCTTTTCTTGATTAAGTGTTTATTTAGACAACTTTCAGGAAAAAGATTGTCTCTCGTGAATTCCAGGGATAGAACTGCCATCCTGAGCCTTTGCAGCAAGTGACTTTACCCCCTGAGCCATCTCACTGGCCTCTTCTTGTGTCTGCACAGGTCAAACTTCCCCTACACCTCTGACTTGTAGGACCATGGTCACCTCTGCTGCTGTGTTCCCTGCTATTGGGCCCAGGCATCACTAGCTAAGAGCTGGATCCAGACATCACTAGCCGAGAGCATCTTGGTGTTGTTTGTTCTGTTTGTGTGTATATGTATGTTGTAAAAAGTCAAATGTGTATTCATGTGTCTACATGTAAATGTAAAAGCCAGGAGACAGCCTTGGCCGCCATTTCTCTGTTGCTACCTACCTTGGTTTGTGAGGTGGGATCTTTCACTGGCCTGACACTCTTTAATTAAGCAAGACTAGCTGAGCAGCCAGCTCCAGGGTTCTGCCCATCTCTACCTCCTCAAAGCTAGGACTACAGGTGCTTGCTGCTATACCCATCCCTTTTCTGTGGGTTCTGGGTATTCAACTTGGGTCCTCATGTTCTCGAGAGATCACTTTACTGATAGCCCCATCTCCCTTGCCTTGAAAGCATTTTGTTTATACATGTATGCACACCCTCCCTTGTCTGCCTCACTAGAAACAAGCTCCCTGAACAACAGCAGGTGATTGCCCATCATGGAGCCACTATTGGTCACCCTGGGATCATTGACTGCACTCCCCAGCCCAGCACAAAGCCCTCCTTACAGTCTCCACTAAGCCTGCCATACCCCTGTGTTCCTGTGTATGCCACCACCATGAGGGGTCACCTCCTTGTCATCACGAACCACTTCCTTTTCTTTTCAGTTCCAGGACCTTAGGTATAGGGCTTGGGTGATAACTTTTTCCATCAATGGTACCCACATGGGGTCAGCAGGTCAGCACGCTTACTGCCTGAGAATATTAAGAAGCGCTCACCCAGCCGGGCGGTGGTGGCGCACGCCTTTAATCCCAGCACTTGGAAGGCAGAGGCAGGCGGATTTCTGAGTTCGAGAGTTCGAGACTAGCCTGGTCTACAGAGTGAATTCCAGGATAGTCAGGGCTATACAGAGAAACCCTGTCTCGAAAAACCAAACCAAAAAAAAAAAAAAAAAGAAGCGCTCACCCAGATTCAGCATCACTGAGAGGTGCCATGTGTTTATCTTTGGTTCAGAGACTGAAGAATATGCCTCTTGCATCAAATGGGGCTCGGGAGAATCTGATCAGCAGTAGATTGGTAGATACGGGACTTAAGCTCCTCAAATCCCTTGACTATAGGAGACTCCGGGTCCACACGCAAAGCCAGAATAAAGAGAGAAACGAGCCTGCGTTCTAATCAGCCAGCAGATTGCTCCCCCTCCACTGGCCACTAAGAAGTCAGCGCCAGCCAAGGGGCTGGCAGTATCTGAGATGTTTAGGCTCCCATCTCCAAGACGGGAGCATCTTGTTTCATTCAGCACATCAGGTACTGCCATGTGGAAGTCACTGCTGAATCCACAATACCTTCCACACTCCCTTGCCAACTATCCTGCTTCTATCCTTTCTTTCTTATTGCTTTTTTTGTTTTGTTTTGTTTTACAGTTTATTTGTATCAAAATCCAAGAAAGATCTAAATGTCTCAGTTGGTCAGTGTATCCCCAATGGCTGTCTCCCCCCCGCCCCACTTTCTCTTGCTCTCTCACTCTGTGTGTGCGTGTGTTCTCTCATGCTGCCTTCTCTCTGTGTCTCTCTCTCTTCTCTCCTCGCTGTCTGTCTGTCTGTCTGTCTGTCTGTCTGTCTGTCTGTCTGTCTGTCTGTCTCTTCTCCCCAACTACTTACTCTCCCTCTCCTCTGCTCACCTCCCCCACCCCAAGTCATTCTGGAGTTTGGTAGAGTCCGGATCTCACCGACTGCCCTGTAAAACATTAACTAAATCTTAGAAGCTGATCTCATTGGCTGGCTCAGGGTTGACTCTTGAATGACACTGCTGGGCATCCCAGTGGCCCCTGATTGTCTTTGTGTACACTACAGAATCCTGCACATGCAGAAAGCATCTCCAGGGTGAGCTCGGGCTCCCTGTCCCTTCTGATGTCCTTTCCTCCATGCTTCCCTCAGAGTGACTCCTGCTTCACTCTCCTGGAGGTGTTAGAGGTCACGATCGTGACCTGTACCCGTTATCCTCCTCCAGAGCCTGAGAAATTCGCTGTCTTGTTGGCTCCTTTCTCTGTCTCTAGGCTGGAATAATCCCATGGAAAGAAACTTCAGTTCCTCAGAGCAATCTGGTGACGTGGGGTTTCTGAGAGTGCTCAGAGGGTACAGGTGACTGCTGCACCAGCCGGATGATCTGAGTTTGATCTCTGGAACCCAAGTAGACGTGGAGGGAGAGAGACTAAACCCTGCTGGCTGTGCTCCGGCCTCATACATGAGCTGCAGCAGACTCTCAAAGGAATGAGAAACTATAATTATAAACGAATGAGATAAAGTTTGGGGAATTTTTGTAAAGATAAAAAGGAACTGCCAAGTAGCCCTGAGGAGGCTGAAGCAAAAGAGACTCTAAGCCATCCAGGGCTGCATAGAAAGACCCTTCCCACAAAGTAAAAGCTGTCCGTTTTCTTTTTAAATATCTGCTTGGCTCCCTAGTTCTCCCAAGAGTGCATGAGTTCTAGTGTACATACATGTATCTATGTATCTATGTATCCATGTACGTATCTATCTATCTATCTATCTATCTATCTATCTATCTATCTATCTACCTATGTATCTATGTATCTATTTATTTATGTATCTGTGCATCTACGTATCCATGTATGTATGTATGTATGTATCTATCTATCTATCTATCTATCATCTATCTATCTATCTATCTATCTATCTACCTATGTATCTATGTATCTATTTATTTATGTATCTGTGCATCTATGTATCCATGTATCTATGTTTCTATCTGTCTGTGCATGCATCCATCCATCCATCCATCCATCCATCCATCCATCCATCTATCTATCTATCTATCTATCTATCTATCTATCTATCTATCTATCTATCTATCTATGTGTGTGTGTTCTGTTTTGTTCTGTCTCTCTGTCCCTCTCTATCTCTCTGCCTCTGTCTCTCTCTCTCTCTCTCTCTCTCTCTCTCTCTCTCTCTCTCTCTCTCTGTCTTCTCTCTCTGTATGTGTTTCCCTTCACTCCCCCACTTTCCTCTCAGTCGCTCTTCTCTTTTCTTTGTCTTTCTGTCTGTCTCTCCTCTTCCCTGCCTCTTTTTATCGCCCTCTCCTCTGCCCCCACACACTGTCATTTTCTTTTGTCCTTTGGGTCACGATAAACTTGAGACTGTAAACGTCTCTCTTCTTTCAGATTCTGGCTGCTAGTGAGGGTGGCTAGTGTGGATGGCTAGTGTGGATGGCTAGTGTCGATGGCTAGTGTGGATGGCTAGTGTGGATGGCTAGTGTGGATGGCTAGTGTGGGTGGCTAGTGTGGGTGGCTAGTGTGGATGGCTAGTGTGGGTGGCTAGTGTGGGTGGCTAGTGTGGATGGCTAGTGTGGATGGCAGAACTCAGGCCGGCGTGAGTCTCCCAGTTGGCTCTGGGGATTTGACTGTTTACACTACATGCGGTTATTAGCACTACTCTGACTCTGGTCACTGGAGAAGTCCTTGCCTCTTAACCTGTATGACAAGGACTGAGAGAAATGCTGTTTAACCCTACCTCAAGTCTGTAGTTGGCAGAAACTGAGGGTCCAGGCCTAGATAAAGACTAGATTCCATGCTGTGATAGACAAAGACTATAGTTTGTGAGTTGGGACTGTCGACTGGGACTGGGAGTGTTGACAGTGACTGGGATAATCTGGTGTGACTGGAAGTGTCCACTGACAGGGAGTGTCCACTGGCTGGGAGTGTCCTCTGAGACTGGGAGTGTCCACTGTGACTGGAACAATCCACTGTGTGCTGAGAGTGTCCACTGTGACTGGAAGTGTCCATTGTAGCTGGGAGTGTCCACTGTGACTGGGAGTGTCTACTATGATTGGGAGTGTCCATTGTGACTGGGAGTGTCCACTGTGACTGGGAGTGTCCACTGACTGGGAGTATCCTCTGTGACTGGAAGTATCCACTGTGTGCTGGGAGTGTTCTCTGTGACTGGGAGTGTCCACTGTAACTAGCAGTGTCCTCGGTGATTAAGAGTATCAACTATGACTGGGAGTGTCCCCTGTGGCTGGGAGTGTCCCCTGTGACTGGGAGTGTCAACTATGACTGGGAGTGTCCCCTGTGACTGGGAGTGTCTCCTGTGGCTGGGAGTGTGCCCTGTTACTGGGAGTGTCCACTGTGACTAGGAGTGTCCACTGTGGCTGGGAGTGTCAACTATGACTGGGAGTGTCCCCTGTGACTGGGAGTGTCCCCTGTGACTGGGAGTGTGCCCTGTTACTGGGAGTGTCCCCTGTGACTGGGAGTGTCCACTGTGACTGGGAGTGTCCACTGTGACTGGGAGTGTCCACTGTGACTGAGATGGTCCACTGTGACTGGGAGTGCCTACTATGACTGGGAGTGTCCACTGTGTACTGGCAGTGTCCACTGTGACTGCCAGTGTCCACAATGACTGGGAGTGTCAACTATGACTGGGAGTGTCAACTCTGACTGGAAGTGTCCATTGTGACTGGGAGTGTCCACTGTGACTGGGAGTGTCCACTGTGACTGGGAGTGTCCACTGTGACTGGGAGTGTCAACTGTGACTGGGAGTGTCCAGAGTGACTGGGAGTTTCCACTGTGACTGTGAGTGTCCACTGTAACCGGGAGTGTCCACTGTTACTGGGAGTGTCCACTGTGACTAGGAGTATCCATTGTGACTGGGAGTGTCCCCTGTGACTAAGAGTGTCCACTGTGACTGGGGGTGTCCTCTATGAGTGAGAGTGTCCATGGTGACTGGGAGTATCCATTGTGACTGGGAGTGTCAACTGTGACTGGAAGTGTCCATTGTGACTGGGAGTGTCCACTGTTACTGGGAGTGTCCAGTGTGACTGGGAGTGTCCACTGTGACTGGGAGTGTCCACTGAAACTGGGAGTGTCCACTGTGACTGGGAGTGTCCACTGTGACTGGGACTATCCATTGTGACTGGGAGTGTCAACTATGACTGGGAGTGTCCCCTGTGACTGGGAGTGTCCACTGTGACTGGGAGTATCCATTGTGACTGGGAGTGTCAACTAAGACTGGGAGTGTCCCCTGTGATTGGGAGTGTCCACTGTGACTGGGAGTATCCATTGTGACTGGGAGTGTCAACTATGACTGGGAGTGTCCACTGTGCATGGGAGTGTCCACTGTGACTGGGAGTATCCATTGCGACTGGGAGTGTCAACTAAGACTGGGAGTGTCCACTGTGACTGGGAGTGTCCACTGTGACTGGGAGTGTCCACTGTGACTGGGAGTATCCATTGTGACTGGGAGTGTCAACTATGACTGGGAGTGTCCCCTGTGACTGGGAGTGACAACTATTACTGGGAGTGTCCACAGTGCCTGGGAGTGTCCCCTGTGACTGGCAGTGTCCTCTGTGACTGAG
>NW_021620991.1:2069258-2077535 GCF_004785775.1 Grammomys surdaster | reverse complement strand
GTCAACTATGACTAGGAGTGTCAACTCTGACTGGGAGTGTCCATTGTTACTCTGAGTGTCCAGTGTGACTGGGAATGTCCACTGTGACTGGGAGTGTCAACTATGACTGGGAGTGTCCCCTGTGACTGGGAGTGTCCACTGTGACTGTGAGTATCCATTGTGACTGGGAGTGTCCACTGTGACTGGGAGTGTCCTCTATGAGTGAGTGTGTCCCCTGTGACTGGGAGTGTCCCCTGTGACTGGGAGTGTCCACTGTGTCTGGGAGTGTCCACTGTGACTGGGAGTGTCCACTGTGACTGGGAGTGTCCACTGTGACTGTGAGTATCTATTGTGACTGGGAGTGTCCACTGTGACTGGGGCTGTCCACTGTGACTGGGAGTGTCCACTGTGACTGTGAGTGTCCAGTGTGACTGGGAGTGTCCACTGTGACTGGGAGTGTCAACTATGACTGGGAGTGTCCCCTGTTACTGAGAGTTTCCACTGTGCCTGGGAGTGTCCCCTGTGACTGGGGGTGTCCTCTATGAGTGAGAGTGTCCATGGTGACTGGGAGTGTCTACTATTTGCTGGAAGTGTCCACTGTGACTGGGAGTGTCCACTTTGACTGGGAGTATCCATTGTGACTGGGAGTGTCAACTATGACTGGGAGTGTCCCCTGTTACTGGGAGTGTCCACTGTGACTGGGAGTATCCTTTGTGACTGGGAGTGTCAACTATGTCTGGGAGTGTCCCCTGTGACTGGGAGTGTCCACTGTGACTGGGAGTGTCCATTGTGACTGGGAGTATCCATTGTGACTGGGAGTGTCCACTGTGACTGGGAGTATCCATTGTGACTTTGAGTGTCCACTGTGACTGGGGGTGTCCTCTATGAGTGAGAGTGTCCATGGTGACTGGGAGTATCCATTGTGACTGGGAGTGTCAACTGTGACTGGGAGTGTCCAGTGTGACTGGGAGTTTCCACTGTGACTGTGAGTGTCCACTGTAACTGGGAGTGTCCACTGTTACTGGGAGTGTCCACTGTGACTGGGAGTGTCCACTGTGACTGGGGGTGTCCTCTATGACTGGGAGTGTCTATGGTGACTGGGAGTGTCTACTATGTGCTGGAAGTGTCCACTGTGACTGGGAGTGTCCCCTGTGACTGGGAGTGTCCACTGTGTGCTGGGAGTGTTCTCTGTGACTGGGAGTGTCCACTGCTGCCACAGCTTATATCTCTTCTTCCGAGAACTGTGGGTGTCCAAGGATGTTATTATTCACACTGACTGCGGATGTCAGTGAGTGTGTGGGTTTGTGTGATTCAGCATTTGTGCATGTGAGTGTGCCTGTGAGTGTGTGTGCATTTGTTTGTGCGAGTACGTGAGTGTGCATATGAATATGTACGAGTGTGCATGTGAGGTTTCTTTGCGTATGTGTGAGTGTGTACGTGAGTGTTTATATGAGTGTGCACATGAGTGTGTGTGTGGAGAACAGAGGACACTCCAGGAGCTAGTTCTTTCCTTCCACTTTGTGGGCTCAGGGTACGATTCAGGTCACTGGCTTAGCAGCTGTAGATTCACCTGCCAAAGCTTCTCACTGGCCCTTATTTATGGAATTTTTAGTGAGACAACATCATAGTTTACACAGATTTTTTTTCTTGCTTGAGGCAAGAACCATGTATCATTTATTAAGCCCCGCAGATACTTAGGCTTCCTACAGTGAAACTGCTGTTCATACAGTAGAGCAGTAACAGGCCGCCTGTGTTACCAAGAAAATCTCTTACAGAGATAGTATCACCACTAAAAGCACCATTAAGGAAATCATGAACACTTTTAGTTTTATTAAGGGTATGAGTCTGTCTGTCTGTCTGTCTGTCTGTCCATCTACATAGACAAATAATGCATCACTTTACCATGTCCTGTGTCACAACAATTTCTGTCTGTACACAGCACCCAGCAGTTCGCACCATCGCCACGGATACTGCTCTGGAGCTGTTGAAAGGTCTCCTTTCCCCGTTTCCAACTGCAGAACCCCTGCTGAAGGTGGCACCGAGTTGTGTATCTACCTACAGGATGAAGGCTGGGCTGTGTCTGGCTTTATCTGGGTATGGATGTTGGGGTTTGCTAGATTCAGCCAAATTCTTCTTATGCATCACAGTGCTGTGGTGTGAATCAGTGCTCCACGGCTCGCCTGTTAGGAACTTAGCCACCAAGAGCTCAGTGCTGGGAGGGGAGGGCTACGGCAGGTGTTCAGGCGACAAGCTCAAGGAGGGGTCATTGCTGCAAAGGAGGACAAGCTCTTGGATGGTCATTGCTGCAATAAGAGGTCTCATGGCACAGGTTTGTTCCCTACATCCCCTCTGCCACAGGAAGGAGAGTCTCTGCTTGGTCCTTGGAGCTGTGAAGGAAAAGCACAGAGAGAAAACTCTTACCAGAGGACTGGACCTTCTGGTGCCTGACTCCAGACTCCCAGGCTCAACACAAACCTTCACCCTCATGAAGTATCTGGCTTGTGGGGATGGGCTCCAGCAAACTTCACACCACATTACATTCCCTCCCATGATGCTTCCCTACAGCAAACTGGCAGCCTGTTGCCAACGGGGCCGACATCAGCGGATCTGCTGGGAGCTGGCATACAGTGCAACCAAAGCCTCCCCTGGCAAACAAAAGATTAAAAACCAGAGTTCTCTGGGGATTATCTCTCTCCCTTCACCCATGCAAAGTGGTAACAAGCCTTGGAACATCACAGAGCGTGGTTCATACTACCCATTCCTTATCTGCATCATCTATGCGTTTGGGATAAGGGTGCTGGCTTGTCTAGAGAGGTCCCCACCTAATACTTCCTACTACCTTGGGAGATCAGTAGCCCTCAGCGTCTTTCCAAGGAAAGGAAAACGGGGTTCAGAGGAGCCGGGGTACCTCCCACACCTCTGTAGATGTCTAGACATACCAGAAGTTGATCTGAAGATTTTGTCCAATGTCAGGAGTGCTATTCTTCCGTGAGCAGATAAAGCTCGTGTCAGGAGCAAAGCAGCCTTTGTACATCATGGATCTGCTTGAATGTCCTTTGAGGGGCACGGTCTGTCTCTGGTTGTAGTGGTCACTGATGCAGGGAAGGCTTTTTGCTGTTGCTAGCTGAGGCTCACCCAAGACCACCCCTCCCAACGCAGTTTGTAGCATCTCCGGTGTCGGCTGCATGTTCTACTCTGATGTCGGTCTTACTTCTTCAGTCATGATAAAGACAGCGAGAAGGACGGCGTGCCTGCCCGATCGTGCTCCCCCTCTGCTAAGGAGCTTCTGTTCACAGATGACACCACTCTGGCTAACGACAGAACAAATACGATTTGCGGCGACACTATGAGTTTCATCCCCGCTATCTCAAATGATTGTGACAACTGTCGCATTGGAGCTGAGAGCTGCCGCTTTGATTTTGCAGTTAGAGTTTGGACACCTGCTGGTTTTCTTGAAGCTTCTAAAATCCTTTGCACATTCACTTTCCTTTTCCCGGTTTAGATGCCTCTTGCATCCCAGTAGGGTTTGGCACAGACTGAGCAGCAGATGAGGAAGAGGTTTAGAGTGTATTTGTAGGGTGGCCGGCAGGACTGGATTCTGTTTCCTTCCTGAGGTAAAAAGTGTGCCTAGGAACCCATCCCAGCCTACCCCAGCCTCTCTTGCCTGTTAGTGTTAGTACACAAAAAACTGGCAACCTCTTGCAGGTCGGCTGTGATTGCTGGGTCTGTGGGACTCTCCTGAGACAAAGCCAATAGAACCGGTGTAGGCAGAGAAGAGTAAACTTACCAGCGAAGTGACTATGTGGCAGCAGCTGGAAGTCTCCTGTGGGCCTTTTGCAGGCTGCAGAACTTTCGGGCCTGGACTTGGTGTCTGAGGGCTTTCGGTCCTAGGGAAACAATGTTGCAACTCACAGACTGAAGCCAGAAGCCTTCAAATACAGAGAAGGAGTCCCGCAGTCCTGAGGCCCGAGAGCCCGAAGGTTCAGTGTCCAGGGTGTGAGACCGTTTGGCTTGCTTTCTGCTCCTGTCCTCTCCGTCCCTCTGACCTGGATGTTCTCTTCCACATGGAAGGAGGGTTGGTTTTCTGCACCTGGATCACTCAGCCTCTTACACCAACCTCTTCTGGAAATATCAGAGACATGCCTGAAAATGATGCTTTTCTAGAGGTCTCTCTTCCCCGACCCCTGTTCTTTCTTGAAACTATTTCTCACTATGTAGATCAGGCTGGTCTCAAACTCACAGAGATCCTCTTGCTTCTGACCCTGGAATGCAGGGATTATTTGTGTTTCTCATTCATCCTACCTGATGCCTGAAATTAGTCCTCCACAAGGGCCCTTTGAGGTTATGAACTTGATCAGACAATGCAAGGTGGCTTAGCAAGGCATTGAAGACCGGGGACGGCCACATCATCATAGATGTCACCGTGGATAGAGAGGCAGGTCTGGGATGGAATCCTAGTCAGTTCTATCCTGCGGTTGACATGGTACCAAGTAAGAGGTACTTTACCCAACATCACTCAGCCCTTGAGTCTCATGGTAATGCCCCTGCTGAGACCCAAATCCTGGTCAGCCCTGCAGCTCACAGCTCACTGGTGGGCCAACTCTGATGTCCTCATCAGCACACAGAGACCATGTTCCCAGCGCTCCAGGGAAGGATGATGCCCTTACTCATATGTGATTCTCAGGAACCACACCTTGTAAAACCCAACTCCTCCAGAGTGGATTTCCCAGCCTGAATCCCTACAAACCCCAGAGACTGGTGTTCTTTAAAAAAATCAAAGACTAGGGTTGGGGTGGGAGGCATGCTCACGTTTGTGTGTGTCAATGGGGAAACCAGCTTCAAGAAATTGGTTTGTGTAATTACAAAGATGTCCAAACTACCTGGCAGGCTAGAAGCAAGCATGCCCGTTCCAGCCACAAGGTCACCTACAGTGGATTTTTTTTCTAGAGAACCCTCCATTTTTCCTGTAAGGCTTTTAGCTTATTGGGTTCTGCCCACCCACCTCATGGACATTTGCTGTGTTGTGAGCTTATTGACTTAAAGGTTAAGTCCATGAAATAGATACCTTTACAGAACCATCTAGAAATGTGTTGGTCAGTATCTGGCCCCTGAGGCTGATGTGAGGCAGCAGACAGCACTGGTCACCAGAGGGACTCTCCCCAATCTCACTCTCAACGTACTGGTGAACTTGACCCCGGGTGCAGGGAAGAAAACCAAGCAGCAGCCTGGATCAGGCCTGAGTAGCCTGACTGATACACGGTAGAGCCAGTGGCCTATCTCAGATCAGCGGCCTGACATCGGTTTAGAGTGCCCTGGAAGTCATGGTGGGTTTTCTGTAAAATGGTCTTAGCTTCTGCTTCTCAGTGTTCATCTTCTGCTGGGATGAACAGTGCCATCTCAGAGGCTCCACCCCTCCAGAGAGCCTGTTATCTTCCTCAGGGGAGCCTTGACACTTGATATGTCACTCCTAGTTTCTTTAAATGTCACGCGGTTGTCTAGGTTCCGTTTCCCACGAACAGACTCATAAGTTGCATGGACTCTGCACTCCGCGTGTGGAACCTTCCACCAGAACTTAGGCGGTCGAAATGAGACTGTCCACTTGGCGGGGAGAGAATTTCACCAGATTCCCACTGGATACTAGATTTTTCCATGAACTTTGAACAGAAGTATCAGCTGCACTAGCCAGAGATTTGTGAGCTTGAAGGTGATTTTTAAAAATAGCTTGCAGATAACGTGTGCTAATAAAAGCCAGCGAGTGCATGCTTTGCGTCATTTGGATTTGATGTTAGTGTAAAGACGCCATCTGGGAAACTCCTGCAGATGGCCATGTGCAGCTGCTGCCTAGACTGACCAGCAACTCACATGGGCTGCCCTGGGTTTTCAACTTGGCTTTCAGATCCTCAACCTCTCAAGTTGCCCTATGTAGCTTTCCTTGGGTGTGTGCAGCTGGCAGAGGTAGCCCTTTCTGGAGAGGAAAGAAAGGGTAGACATGATATCTGGTTGGCTACTAAGTCCAGAGCTCAGACGCTGGTGTGGGACCCGGCACCTCCTCTGTTCTCCATGTTGTTGTCAGACCTCTTTCCCACAAACATCTACCAAGGATGGAGGAGTTCTGTGTCTTTCGAACCGAGAAGATGGAAAGAGAACCGGGAGTTTCACAGCTGTCCGGTCTGCTCTGTTCTCGGAGCTCCAGAACACCCTTGTGGGCTGTTTGTGAGATCAGAGTCACAGTCTAAAGCTGTGGGAAGAAAGGTGACAGGGGCGAGGTCCTGGCAGAGGGGTAGAGGGTCCTGTGGCCTCTGTCTGCAATGCAAATACCAGAGGAGGTTTTTCACAGACCCTGTGAGCCGTGGGACTAGATCACCTAGGGTGACCTTGTGTGGGACGTCACTGTTTTAAAGAGTGCATAAAGCATTTACTGAATCTGCTTCAGAGTGAGGACAGAGGCCTTCAGGCCTTCTGGTCTTCCCAGTTTGTCTTTGGCACTATAGGCTATAGCCTGAGTTTCCCAGACTTCCCGTCTGTATGTCCTTTCCCTTTAGGGCTTCTCAACAGAACCATAGCGCACTTGCCTCTGAGAATCCTCCCTGAGACTCTGTTTGTCCACCTGCATTCAAGGGGATCCTTGGGTTAACAAGAGGGGCTACCCATAAGAATGAGACTTGGAAGGGCAAAGGATAGGGCTAAGGGGACTGCCAAGCCTGCTCAAGGCAAACAGAGCAGCTGGGATGGGGAAATGGTATCTCTTAGGGGCTACAGAGATGGCTCAATGGTTAAGAACACTGGCTGACCTTACAGAGGACCTGAGTTCAATTCCTGGCACCCAGTGCCTGCTCACAACTGTCTGTCACTCCAAATCCAGGGATCCAACACCTTCTTGTGACCTCTGAGGGCACTGCACACACACACACACACAGAGACAGAGACAGAGACAGAGAGACAGAGAGACAGAGAGAGACAGAGAGTCAGAGAGAGACAGAGAGCATGCTACTTAAAATTAAATTTTAAAAGAAAGAAAGGAAGGAAGAAGGAAGGAAGAGACATCTATTGAGACTTCCTCACTGGGCTCTTGTCCACTCCAGAGAAGCTCACTGAGGCTTCAGGTCCAGGACCTCCCAGGTTGCTCCTGTGCCTCCTTGAGAAACGCTACTCCCTCCCCGTCCCTCTAGCCATGTCCCTTGTCCCTGAGCAACATCATCCATCACCTTCATTGCTGCAGATCCATGAACTGGGCCCCGCACCGACACTGGCTTTATTACTTGCCTGAAGGCTGGCCTTCTTGGGCCTGACAAGCCAAGGTGACTTTGGTTGGCAACAATTTAATCATATCGCACAGCCTCCCTCTGTCCTTGCTTTGTCTGAATGAAGAAAGAGGGAGCTTACAGTTCTTGGATCTCCCCTCCCCCCCCCCCGTACCCCATTCCTAAGCCTGCTACCTTCCAGAGGCCTTAGGAAATGTTTCCCATGATCTGAGAAGCATGAAAGAAAGAAGGACGACATGGCCTTTAGGCTGTGACCTAGCTGCATTCGAGTCTTCAGTTAGCAGAGCAGAGCTGGCCACAGCTTCCCAACTTTGGAAAGCAGAGCCTTAGAGAAAGCTTGGAATGAAGCGTGAGAGGTGTGTGGCCCTCACATAGCTGGGTTGTTACAGAGTTGGCCCCAATCTCACCGTTGTGTGCATGCCCACTGCATATCACAAGCCTTGTGGACAGAGTGTGTTACTCATGGCTCAAGCCTCGGAGGGCAAATTGCTGTGCTGACATGTCCGTCCAGGAGTGTGCACCAGTGCTGGGTTATAGAAGGCTTTGGAGCGACAGTGAACAGTCTGCTTGGGGCGGGGTGAGTGAGCACTTCCTCTCTCACAGAGTGCAGGCAGGGGAGGCAAAGGTCTTCTCTCCCTCTGGAGATTTTCAGTCTCTACCGTCAGCCCATTGGATGAGCGTTGACATAGGATGTCTCCACCAACCCATTGTTGGTAGAAGTGAATTCAGCAACCCTAACCTAATCATCATCCTTGCCTGGATATCCAACACACAGCAGAATCTTCGTGGTTTCCCTGGGAGCCCATGGCTGGCTGGGAGCCAAGCCGGATGCCCAGCATCCAAGACACCACTGGACCATAGATTTATGTGGAGAAAGAGCCAGCTTCAACTGAGTCCATAGAATGCTGAATGGAACCAGCAGGAAGGTGGGACTTGAGGCACAATCCAGCAGTGGGGTGTTCCCGTCTGCAGCCGGATCAGTGCTCCCATCTGAAGCCAGATTAGTGCTCCTGTCTGCAGCCGGATCAGTGCTCCC
>NW_021620991.1:2064958-2069248 GCF_004785775.1 Grammomys surdaster | reverse complement strand
TCTGAAGCCAGATTAGTGCTCCTGTCTGCAGCCGGATCAGTGCTCCCGTCTGCAGCCAGGTCCAAATGTTGACCTTCACAGCCAGCAACACTCAGTTTCTAGTCAGATGCAAAGATGCCCTGGGCATAACAGAGAAGCCAGGCATACAGCCCCTGAGGGACAGAAGACAACTTCTTGATTCTTGCTATCAGGTTTGCAGCTTCAGTACAGTGTCTGTGCCTCAACATCCACATTTAAAATGAGCTTGTCCTGATGGCAGGAGAAGACCGTCTGAGAGTCCAGTGAAAGCTGCTCTTCTGAGGCAAGACTCTATCCAGAACTGCATACTGGGTGTCCTCTCCCTCCATCCTTCCTCCTAGTAGCATGTCAGAGGTATACACACACACACACACACACACACACACACACACACACAGTGTTAGGTGTATCTTATATGTTTAATCACAAACAGCTCAGTAATAGAGTGTTCTGTATATATTTATTTCTAAGACATCTTCAGGGAGCATTTCTGAAAGTGTGATTCTGGCTCCCGGGCACCTGGCTATGTTATCCTGTCATGAATCATCAAATCCCCACACAGAGGACTAGCGGAGCCTGGAGTCACTTCATTTCACTTTTGGAGCTGTACTTAGGGGTTTGGACAAGAACATGTGCAGAACTTAAGGACTGAGTTACACGATAGTTGGACCAAGAGCCAACAGCCTTTATCTGCTCTCCAGAAGCATGGGGCCCTGGTGAAGCTTCCAGGCTCTCTGAGGGATAGAAGCCTATACTTTGCAGCAACCGTTCACTAGTGTTCCCTAACAATTCTGGATTCTGTCAGCAGCAGGAAAGTCAGAGAGATCAGCAATGCTATGTCAGCCCCAGTTACAGGATGAGACAGGCTTATGCTGAGAACCTACAAGCTGCCTCCAAAGTCTCAGGGCAGACTTACGGAAACACTCAACGCCAGTTTCCTCTTTGACATCTTTCTTTGTTAAAGATTACTTTTATTTTCTATTTTGGGGGGGGGGGGGGTGGGGGGGGGGGGGTTATCTATGGAAGCTGGGAGAGGGCGTCAGATCCCCTGGTGGCTGGGAATCACCTAATAAGAATGCTGGAAACTTATCTCAAGACCCCTGAAAGAACAGGGGTTTGGGTTTCCTTTCTGTGGCAGTAACTTGGGAGGGAAGGGTTTGGCTTATACTATTAGGTGGCAGTCTATAATTGAGAGAAGGCATGGCAGGAACCTGGAGGCTGGAACCATGCCTGAACACTGCTTACAGGCTCCCTCTTCTGGCTCAGGTTCAGCTAGCTTTGGTATACAGTGTTAGGCCATCTGTGTAGGCATGGTGCCACCCACAGTGGGCTGTGCTCTACCTTATCACTCATCCATCAATATAACCTCTCGCAGGCATGCCCACAGGCAAATCTGATCTAGACAATTCCTCTTTCCAGACCACTCTGGATCATGTCAGATTGAAAATAAAATCTAAAGTAGAAACAGCAAGCATCTCGACTCCTGAGCTACCTCTCCAGCCCCTTTGATTCAGTCGCCTTTAATTGGCAATGATCACTGCATGCATTTGTGGGGGAATGCACAGGGTAGTCTCTGGTGTGTGCTACGCCCCTTGCGATGATCAGCTCAGCAGTGTTCAGACTCTGTCTTCTCCAACACTGACTAGTGCTTCAGGATGAGAGCATTTGAAATCCGCGGCCATTTTTATTGACACTCTATGACATCATTAAGGATACACACTCCCCTGCTGTAGAACACTGGGACTTACTCTCCAAGACAGCAGCAGGGGCTTCATCCCCACTAACTAATCTGTCTCTATAAAATACCTCCCGTGCTCTGACAACCTCTAGAAGCCATACCCTCCCTCTGCTTCCGTGCCCTGCACATGTAGACTTCTTGTCTACATGAGACTGTGCTGTGTCTGTCTTTCAATCTATGATCCACGTGATTGTCATTACCAATGGGTTCAGCCATTCTCATTGACTTCCAGGAGCCATGTCAGCTGCTGTCTGCAGGAAGAGAGGTTTCCAGAATTGTGGCCTTTGGGGAATGTCAGAGAACAGACTGGTATAGAGGGATAGATCCCACTAATTCCTCTGCCCTTTGTCTTCATTTTCACAAAGGACCCAGGGCAAAGGGAGCCACTGGTCCATCTCAGAGTGAGGAGAAAGTAGTGGTGAATTCTCTGTCACCTGAGATGGTGGGATACATACCGATGCTTAGACAGGGAGTGTCAGAAAAGCCAACCACAGTCATTAAATACAATGGTTCAGGGACTGATTCTTGAAGGTCGGGTCCTCAGTGTAGAGTCTCAGGCCAGCAGTTTGTGGGCAATGTGGGTTTCCAGTTCCTCCTATCCTGTATGCAACAGGCACTCAGGGAGATAGGTGCTCTATTCCAGGGGAGACTCTGCTCCCACACAGCTCTCGAGGGTGTCTCCCGGCCAGGGGAGGAGAAAGCCTCCTAACCTGGGCAATGTCATGAGCCAGGCGTGTGGCCCAGTCATCATACACAGGGAGTCTTGCTTCACCTGAAACGCCTCTTCGATAAACAAAGAGCTCAGAAGGGGGTGAGCTAAAGGAAGAAAGCTCGAGGAAGCTGTTCGTAGTGGAGAGCCGGTGTGTCGATGCCTCAGTGCATTAATTGTCTCCATGCAAATCGTTCCTTCTCATTATAAACAAGCGTGTTGTTAGAACAGAAGCACGGAAACACACTGAACCCTCAGGTCTCTCCTTGCTCCATTCGCACAGGATCCAAGAAGAACTCCCTCTGGACTGGGCCACACAGAAATTAAGGCTGTCTCATTCTGGAGCCCAAGAGCCTTGTTGAACTGGTGCCTGGGGAAAGAAATCTCCGTTTTTGCAGACTGATCGTTGAGAGGTTCCCACATCCTCTACTCAGGTTGTAAAACATCTGCAACAAAGCTAGAGAGATCTTGGAACAGAGGAGATACAGGCTGCTTTTCCCAACACAGGAGCAGAGCCTCAGAGAGCAGGTACACACAGGGCTGTCTCTCTGCCCCCAAACCAACACTGGCTTCTCAAGTCAATTTTCCTTATTAGAGAAAGAATCTCCACGAAGGACTAGCTATATGGAAGCCAGATAAATTATTTAAGCCTTACATTGTCTTCCTTCTAACTAGTCATAGCTGGAGATTTAAGAGGACAGGGTGCAGTCTAAGGACCTGAAACAAGGTCACCCTCCGAAACAAAACTAAGACTTCAAGGAACCTACAGAATAGAGTTTTAAGCTGAGAAGTGGACTGGGTACCCACAAGGCACAGCTTCTGTGACAGGGACACAACTTCTGGCTGGGCATTGAGTTGGGCCATCTGAGTCTGTGTGATCTTATTTGGAACCTGAAACTGGACACTCGGACACATGGAGACACATACACACACACATACACACACACACACATGCACACGAGAGAAAGAGAGAGAGAGAGAGAGAGAGAGACAGAGAGAGAGAGACAGAGAGAGACAGAGAGAGACAGAGAGAGACAGAGAGAGAGAGAGAATGAATATTTAGGACTCAGTGCCCTGTCCAGTTAAAGGCAGAGTCAGATTCTCCTTAGCTGGTGTCGCGTACAGAGGTATATAAGGCAGGGTTCTCCCAAGAGATAGAAGAGACAAGCTTGAGAGAGAAGGAGGGGGGAAAGGGAGGGAGTGAAAGAGACATGCAGGGCAGGGGGAGATAGAGACACAGATGGAGAAAAGGGGAGAGAGAGAGAGAGAGAGAGAGAGAGAGAGAGAGAGAAGGAGGGAGGGATGGAAAGAGACAGGGAGAGAGAAAGAGAAGCAAGGGGAAGAGGGAGGGAGGGAGGAGAAAGAGGAAAAAGGAGAGAGGAGAAAGAGAGGAGGTAGAAGAAAGAGAGAAGAAAGGGGTGGAAGAAAGACGAAGGGAGGCAATAAGAACACAGAGACAGACAGACACACAGAGAGACAGAGACAGAGAGATAGAGACAGACAGACACACATACACACACACACAGTCAGAGAGGCAGAGACACACACAGAGAAACAGAGAAACAGAGACAGAGAGACAGAGACACACACAGAGAGACAGAGACAGAGGGACAGACATACACACACACGGGGGGGGGGGGAGAGAGAGAGAGAGAGAGAGAGAGAGAGAGAGAGAGAGAAAGAGGTAGAAGAGAGAAGAAAAGGGTGGCAGAAAGACGAAGGGAGACAGTAAGGACAGAGAGAGAGAGACAGAGACAGAGACAGAAAGACAGACAGAGAGACAGATACAGAAAGACAGAGACACACACAGAGACACACAGAGAGA
>NW_021620991.1:2057968-2064948 GCF_004785775.1 Grammomys surdaster | reverse complement strand
ACAGAAAGACAGAGACACACACAGAGACACACAGAGAGAGACAGACACAAAGAGAGAAAGAGAGAGAGGGAGAGAGAGAGAGAGAGAGAGAGAGAGAGAGAGAGAGAGAGAGAGAGAGAGATTTTCATACTTTGGAGCCAACTCCACAGCAGGGAGGCGCTGACATGGCTGTTCACTTGCTCATGCCAGATGGAAGCGGGAGGGGAACCAGCAGCCCTCCCCTTTTGAGGGTCCCTACCTATTTTTCTCTTGCAGCCGCTGAGTGGGTGAGGTCCAGACACATTATGAAAGGTCATCTGCATTATTCCAAGTAACTGATTTAAATATCACTCTAAATATCACCCTCCATGCAAGATCTCATCTGTTGTTTGATCAAATAACTGAGCCCAGGGCCTAGCAGAACTAACACTTGCTCAACTTGAACAGGACCCGATAAGTACTTAAAATCAACAGGGGTGTGGTAAGGACAAGCCAAGCGGCATTGTCTGCTAACAGCCCTTCTTCCCTGGGGAGACTGCTTTCCTTCCCAGACTCGATCCTTAGAGCTGTGCTCTTAGGGGTTCAGAACCTTGCGTTTCAGAGGTCGCTAGCTAAGGCGGATCTGACTAGTCAGCCCTTTCGTTCCTTTCACACCCCAACTTCATTCATTCTAGGAAGCCATAGGGAATTGTTTCCAGGAGGTCAACTAGTGTCTTGACCCTATACCCTATCGTCCGGCACTCTTGGCCATTGTGGTGGACCTGAGGTTGTCTCCCTTAGGGTTTGCTCCTGAGGTACTCTGAAAGGCACTGGGTGGTGTGCACCTTTGCAGCTGGTGTAGAAAGAAGCAAACCTCAGCATCCTCCAGGACCACCTGAGCCCCGGCCTGTGGGTCCGGGTGTCAGCAGCTCCAGAGCCCCATCATGTGGGTCTGTGTTCTTTACTATGAGGCTGTGAAGTCTCCTGTTAGAAGCCTGTGGCATTGGAAGGGGTACAGAAGTACAGGTTGAAAAGATGGAATGACAGCCCAGGGTGCTCCTCACTTGGGTTAGCCAGCTGGGTGGCCATCACTGCACACAAGCTCAAGATTGCATGCCACAAACACCTGGGACAATGTGCCTTGATGTCCACTGAGAGGCACAGCGTCTGTACTCCAAGGCAGCTCTTCCGCTCCACCGTGTAAATGGAAACCGCTTGGGAACCGCGGAGATGGCTCCGTCAGTAAAATGTCCACTGTGCAAGGATGAGAGCCTGAGTTCGGATCTTGAGTCCCCACGTAAAAGCTGGGTGTGGTAGCGTGCATCTGAAGTCCCAGGACTGGGGAGACAGGGACAGGAGGATCCTGGATTTCCTTGGCTAGCCACCCTACCCAAACCAGTGAGCTCCAGGTTCAGTGAAAGATCTTGTCTCAAAAGATAAGATGGGAAGAGACACCAGACATCGACCTCTGACCTCTACATACACGGGCACTCACGTCTGCATACACACATGCACACGTCCCCTCTAACACATACAGTAGCACACATACATATCATACATACACACACAAACGCATGCACGCACATACATGCACAAACACGAACACACACACATGTACACATACAAAAACATGTGCAGACACACATGCACACAACGTACACACACACACACACACGTGTGTGCACACACTTTGAAGCTTGTCCTTCCAAATCCCTCCAGATGCCTTCTTGCACCTCAGCTGCTAACAAAAGCCCAGCCTCCTGGGCATCTACATCCTGAATGAGGCATTCTTTTCAGGCTTTGCATGGATTCAGAGCTACTGATGTTTGCATTTGATGAAAAGATTCACAAATGAGTTTAAAGTTCTTGCTACAAACGGGTTTCAGGATTCTTTTGTGTCATGTTTGCACAAAGAGTTAGTTCCCTCCTTTCAGATGAGCCATAGAATTCATCAGCAGAAATTGGCAGAGGAAGCTGCAGTTGAGTCACCAAATTTGAGTGGGGCAGGTGCAGGGTGGGTGAGGCAGGTGCAGGGCTGTGTGGAGCACAGGTGCAGGGCTGTGTGGGGCACAGGAGCAGGGCTGTGTGGGGCAGGTGCAGGGCTGTGTGGGGCAGGTACAGGGCTGTGTGGGGCAGGTGCAGGGCTGTGTGGTGCAGGTGCAGGGCTGTGTCAGGAAGGTGCAGGGCTGTGTGGGGCAGGTGCAGGGCTGTGTATGGTGGAAACAGGGTATGTGTGTGTAGTGGAGATGGGACACACACAGCAGAGTTGGGATGTGAGTGGTGGTAATGTGGAGTAGTGTGTGACAGAGACAAGGGAATGACTGGAAGAGGTAGGGTTGTGTGTGGTGAAGTGGGACATGGCACAGATCAGGAGTTGGTGGAGAAGGGTGACATCGTGGCAGATGAGGATGTCTGTGGGGAGATAGAACTTTGATGAGGAGATATAGGGACCCTCTTATAGCCAGGCCTGAGGTCACCTGCAAAGAAGATTCTCAGGACTGAATATGGTACAGCTCTATGCTAGCCTGGGTGCTCAGCCAAGAGGAGCTCACACCCTCCTCCCGCTGGCCAGGTCATTGCTCGCCACAGTTTCTCCCGGCTTCCAGAATGGAGTGCCAGGATGCTTTCATTTGGATCAGCTGAGGAAAGATGTATTCATAGGAATGGACACCTTTCTAAAGTTGGCATGACACGGACATCTGACTCAGGTCACCTCACAGGAAGGAACAGAGTCGGGGGCAGGGTGGAGCTGATGTCCCCAATTTAAATTTGAGACTTGTTGATGATTTCATTTTCTAACATGACTTAATGGAAGATCTGACCCGGGGCTGCTCACACCCTCAGGGAGGGCTTGTTCCAATTCCTTTTAAGGTTGAAGACTTGGTCATGCTCAAGAGGGACAGCAAGTCAGGAAAGCCAGGGCTCAATATGGACGTCTTCCCAGGTTTCCTGGTATCTCCTGTTCAGACACACACACACACACACACACACACACACGGTCCAGAAAGACCCTGGCTTGCACACTTCTCTTGCCAGCCTGGGCCAGCTGGGCAGGGACACTGCTCCTAAGCCCTCACTTTACTCTTGGTCCCTCCAGAGCCTCTCCCCTCTGGTTGTCATAAGAGATGTGGTTTTCACTACTACAATGCTGTCCTCTTTGGAGCTGACAGCATCTCTCCCATGGTTGTACCATGTTCCAAGACACACCTGTTTAGGGATAACCTCTGACCAGCTGACCAACCCAGTCTGTAGAAACACCGTGAGTGCTGTGATAAAATGCCAGAGCCTGGGCAGTTTAAGCCAGCAGAAATGTGCAACTCCCAATGCTTGAGGATATGGGTAAAGTTTTCACGAGCATGTCTTCTTTGCACTCCTGGGAACATCCACCCTTCTCTCCTGGGACTCCTGGTGGTCAACAACAACCTTTGGAAATCCTTGGCTAGTGGTTGAGACTAGTTAGCATAGCTGCGGTGTTGCATTTTCCTGAATCTCCTCTCTACACTGTCTGGCATCTGATTGTGTCCCAATGTACCCAGTTCTATTGTCTTGGCATCACTCTGGGGACCCGATGGCTCAATTTTCAACCCTCATGACCTTGTTTCCAAATAGTCATATTCTGAGGTATTGGGGGTGGGTACTTCCATACATTTGGGGGTTTGCACAACTTATATTTTCTTGTATCCCCCCAATACTGTGGTTTGCTCAGCAACAATAGGAAGAAACATCCAGAAGAGGCCCCAGCCAGGTAGAGCACACTGTCCTACAGAGGGTCATCCAAGACAGTGGAGTCTCTGTTAATGTCAGTGGATGCTCATATGGTCCAGGCCTGACCCCTTCCTTCCTAGGGAAGCTTTGCTGGAAAGTTTGTGCCTCTGTACCTGGGAAATACTTATCTCCCAATCTAACTTCAGTTCTGAAACAATGAACACAGCCTTGAAGCATAGGACTCTGGGCCATCTAAGTCACTGGTCAGAGCAAACAGGACTCAGAATGAGAAAACCAGGCCTGCAGAATCCACCACTGTACTGGCTAACGTTAACTATCAACCTGACAGAAACTAGAATCAACTTGGGAAGAGTCTGAATGAGAAGTTATCTAGATTAGTTTGGCCTGTGGACTGACCCATGAGGTAGTGTCTTGATTGTTAATCCAGTCCACTGTGGGCAGCACCATTCCCTAGGCAGGGATCCTAAAGTGTATGAGAGAGGAGAAATCTGGAGCACAAACAAGAGAGCAAGCAGCACAGATGCATTCATTTCTCTCTGATCTTGGAATGTGGTGTGACAGGCTGTCAAAAGCCTTCTGAGACTTGCCAAAAAATGATGGGCTGCAACCTGGAATTATGGGCTAAAATAAACCCCTAAGCTTCATTTTTAGTTACAGCCACAAGAAAAGAATTAAAACATGGTCATTAAAAACATGACCATAGCAGATGGCAGCTCCCTTTGGGGTCTTCAACTTCCAATTTCTCCCCAGCTCCCTTTCCTGTTCCTTCTCTCCCAAATGACATACTGATGCTGTCCTTGTTCCTAGTGACAATTTAAAGAAGCAATCTCTCCACTCTCAGGTTAGAGTCTCTCCTGTTGGGTAAGGTAGTCCGTGCTGCTTCCAGAGTCAAGTTCCTTTGGTGGGATCTCTTGGAATAACAGAATCAGATGCTGGTCATGTGACTCTCATGGAAGCCTGGCATAGATCCCAAAGGAATCCCCTCGTGATACTATCATCCTGCTAGGGACAGTGAAGATGTCCCTAGCAGCATGTTCTTGGGAAGGACTGAGCAAGAGGAACATGTGGGTGAAGGTTGTCTGTGTGGCCCTCAGAGACTAGACTGGAAGAGATAAAGCCATCAGGCAAGCCAGGAACCCTCCAAGAGGATTTTTGGCCATCATAGGGAGAACACAGCAGGAGTAATCCATGGCTGTAGGGGGCTTACAATGGTCACAGTGGCTCCTTGAAGCTGATACTTGTGAAAATTTCTTGACTATTGCTCCCTCTCTTACCACAATTGTTCCTAGAAGGATTCTACAAGAGACTTTCAGCCCCCAAGTTCTAGGTGGTAGCAGTCTCAGCCATTAGAACAACCTGGCCTGAGGGAGCTGCCGGCTGGTCTCTGTAGGATGATGTCCTAGAAGTTCTTCCTTGTCTGTGTCAAGAAGAAGCCTTTGCAAAGCCCTCTTGGACTCATAGGAAGCCTCCATGCTGTCAGATCCTTCTGGCAGGACATCCCACCTGTAATGGATGGCCATCCAACACAGGCCCCTACAGTTGGTGCAGCCAGCAGGGTCAGGGCTGGGTTAAGTACCGAAAAGTGGACCATGACTCACAGGAGCCACATGTGAGCAGCGTGCACCATGACCAATGCATGCCTGCATCCTTAAACCTTCTCTTTCATCTATAAGAATTGATAAAATTGTACAGAACTGCCCACAACAGGACTGCCCTGACTGGGAGACCTTGGTGAGGTCAGGCTCTGACCCATAAACACATCAATGTCGGCCCCTGGTTGTTGATTTAAAGGTTTTTTTCTCAGGATGAAAGACTTCACAGGACCGAGTGTTTAGAGTGTCCAGTTGCCTCTCTGACTTCTAAGATCCAGTCTATCCTGGTTGACTGTCTTTTGGTAAAGTATTATTCTCTGACTGTTTCACACTGTATACAATATATTGATCCATCTGTCCACCACGACATCTCTCCATCCCTCCCCATCACACCCAACCCCTCCCCACCCCATTCTGTTCCTTTCTTATTTTTATTTTGTTGCTGTTAAGAACTGTGATGGTTTGAATATGCTTGGCCCAGGCAGTGGCACTATTTGAAGGTGTGGCTGTGTTGCAGTAGGTGTGTCACTGTGGGCATGGGCTTTAAGACTCTCATCCTAGCTACCTGGAAGCCAGTCTTCCAGTAGCACCCTTCAGATGAAGACGTAGAACTCTCAGCTCCTCCTGTACCATGGACACTGCCATGTTCCCACCTTGATGATAATGGACTGAACCTCTGAATCTGTAAGCCAGCCCCAATTAAATGTTGTCCTTATAAGAGTTACCTTGGTCATGATGTCTGCTAACAGCAGTAAAACTCTAAGACAAGAACCTTCCACATCCAAGGTTACTGCACACTTGCACATGGCCATATGACTATCTACTGGGGCCTGAACAACTTTAGATTTCATGTCTATTGCTCCGGCCCTATTCAAAAGATTGACTAGGGTACTCAAGGGTCCTGTGGGGGAGGCAACTGTTGTTTTGCTGAAGTCCACATTGTCAGAACGCCTTCTAAATATGTCTGTACCCACCAATTGGCTGCTCTCAACTCTGGTCTGAGAAGCTTCATTTTGCAGTGAGTTGTGGTTGGTTCATGTGAAGTCTCAGAACCGGTCAAAGTTCTGAGTACAAACAACTGTGAGTGCTCAGCTTGCGATGGGTCAACTATACCAACCTCTCACCATCATCCCAGGCTCAGGGAAGATCTCGGAAGAGGAGGTGGAAAGACTGTAAAAGCCAGAGGACAGGGTGGAGGGCTGGGAAAGTGTCACTTCTGGACATGACATGGCTGCTGCAGACTGCCACTGTGGACTCTAGAGCTGAGATCCTAGTCCACCTCAACTACAGCAGACCAAGACCATGACCAAGGAATGATCACAGGCTGCACAGAGCCTCACTACCACACTAGGTATTGCAGCTCATACACTTGCAGAATTTTCTGCAAAGAGAAGATGCAGCGATGTCCACTCCTGTGGCAGAAACAGCACTGCTTTGCTGAGGACTGTCCTGTTCGTCTGCTTTTGACAACCACCGTAACCCTAAGTCCCTCCTGGCACTCCACTAGCTCCCACACTCTGCTCGCATGACGAATTCATATCCACAGCTTTCTGCCCTGTCCCCCCCGCCCCACCCCTGTGCCCCCAACCCTGCTTACCTCAGGAAGGGTGTGGTGGTTTGAATAAAAAATGACCCCCATAGGTCCATAGGGAGTGGCACTATTAGGAGGTGTGGCCTTGTTGGAGGAGGTGTGGTCTTGTTGGA